>NC_135570.1:8820321-8880321 GCF_964340395.1 Glandiceps talaboti
GATTGATTTGTTGATAAGGGACAGACAGACAGACAGACAGACAGACAGACAGACAGACAGACAGACAGACAGACAGACAGACAGACAGACAAATAGACACATCAAAAGACTATAGAGACAGACAGACGGACGGGCAGGCAGACGGATACAAGTCAACCGAATAGATAACCTATCAAATCGATCGATCGATCAAAGATTTGTTGGTAAGTAAGTACACGTAGGTAGGTATGGAAAACTTTCACCAAAAGATTGAATTCGCTCAAGTCAATGGTTCATTACTCCATTAATTGTTATTCATCCGTCGTTCGCTAATGCCGTAACATGTATGCCTGATCTGTGCACTGCGGGGAGAAGCTTAACGTTTGTCCGCGTATATGTTCAAAAATCACCCCCGGCATTATTACAACATTAGCAGTGTCCTCTTAGTCCAGTCAAAATAAGGTTTGACCCAAACATAATTGCAACAGAAATAATTTTTAGTGCATCTTGTTCAGAATTTTGTGCTGAACAACATATCAAAAGTCTAGAAAAATCTAAGTGGTGGAACATGGTGAAAATAAGGTTTTTATTAATTAGCATAATTACCGAGAATATTATATTCTTAAAATGCTGTTTTCGCAATAAAACCTGGCAAGTAACATGTCTATGGATAGGTCTAAGGGTGAAAAAGCATACTAGGACCATCATATGATGATTCAACATCTCATCAGCATAATTAATATGTAAATTATGAAAAATTATAATCAGCATATTCAAATTTGATAACATTTTAACACAAATGTATGCAGGTTATATTTCATTTGATTTGCAGTACATTGGGAAATAAATTTAGCGTGCTTGTCATCATCAAACACCTTTCATGTAAAATGTATCAAAGATTCTTAATTAATTAGTAATTAGCATAATTAGCATATACACGGTTTATCAATCTCCCATGCAAGTAATATGTCTTTGGGAAGGTCTTGAAATGACAAATTACATAGGCTACAATGGACCTTTTAATATCATCAAAGACAGTCTGATAACTCATATTTCTGTTCTGTAGTTATGCAACAGAGAAATCAAGGCAATAAATGTTAACAATTGCATCTTGCCTGAAACTTCCACCCAGTAGTATACGTATAATGATCTTTATGCATCTAACCAACAATGTTGCAAAAGTTACTACTTATATCACTAGATCATTGTGTACTTCTAATACCAATGTATCGCTGTATACTAATGTGTACATATTGTTCTCGCATACCGTACTGATATCAAGTTGTTAACTTAGGAGGAACACAAGATTAAGATGTACTTATACTGAGAGTCGACAAGGACATGAAAGTATTATGGGATGTCCATTCCCCTCATCATTCTCATCACTAAACTAAACAGCCAATCTCTTTCTTATCATATTGTTCTTTTTTAACACATTTCCATCTTCAAACTTTCTGATTCAATTCTATAAATATTATTATTAACAGTGCAGAAAGATGAATTAATTAAACACCCCTTTCAACACTGATATAATTTGAAAGTAACATCATCAGTCACTTGTTTGTGTCAATTTACCACAATGACATGACAATCGCCTTCCAATTCAATCTAGCCCGCAATCATTTATGTAGTGACTCAAATAATTAGTCAAACTTAATGGTTAGCCTGATATAACAGGAATTACATACGGTAAAAATTTTGTTCGAAACAAATGACATGTCAAGAAGGCTATCAAATTCAGTTGTTCCATTTTTAAAATCCTGTCATAAAAGTGAATGGCAAAACTTTAAAAGGATTTAAATTCTCACTGATTCTATGGAAACCAAATAATTTTCATTTAAAAAACAGGCACTGCATGGTTGATAAATGCTTAGTTCTTGTGCATGTGTTTTACGGGGAATAAGAAATTATAAAATAAAAAATGATTAAATCACCCTCACAAAATGGAATCAAAATTGAATAAAACTTAATGAAATGAAATCTAAACAAATATACCATATATTTTTGTAGAAATTGAAAACAAAATGAGGGAAGCTAAAGTACTTCGCAACATTTACCTGCCCCTGATATCCAAACAAAGGTATTGATAATTTTAAATATCATTTCGTAAGAATTAGCATTGTCATCTGGAATTAGAACAAAGGTTGTGATGATTGTGTAACAATGTAAACACAAACACAGAAAATATGAATAAAGTTAGATGATGAAACTAATAAAAGAAAAATGAAATAATTATAATAGTCATTATCAGCCACACTATTAATATTACAAAGGCGATTTATTGTAGCTATATTTTATTTTGCTTACAATTAGCTTTGGTCTACGTTTCGCCTATAGTATTCTGCATCACACGACCCCTTATAGAGTTATACAATCGTGGAAAGCTTAGAACTTAATAGAAGAGGTCATTTTCAAACACAAAATAGGAGTTAAAAATCTGTTGAAATGATATCATCAGCATTGTTTGTGCAAGGATTAAGGGACAATCGCATAATATATCCCACAAGCTCAATAAATGAACTTTGTCCATTTAGGACAACACATTAAATACTATATTGGAAATCTAGCAGTTGTATATCACATAAGAAGTAAATTTTAATCAACTTATGAACATCTTAGTATAAATATAGAAGTTATCATTGAAGGCGTGATTGTGAAAGTTTTCGAACTTTGGTTAGAAGTGCAAGAATGAAATTCAGCAATTGCATTGATGCCAGACCCTCCCCTCCCAAACGTACGAAGTTATACTTTATTGAGCTTTTGTGACATCGTGCGATCATCCGTAAATAGATTTGGAGCTCCAAAGTTTGTTTGTTTCCAAGAATTCCTTGTCTCATTGTACAGAAGGCATCTTCTGAGCCAAATTTGCCAATTTTTTTTATTAACTATATTTGAGATGTCGCAGTATGCAGAATTAGTAAAAATGACTTTTCCAGGTCAAAGATAAAATTAGTTTGTGGTCGTAACATATTCAAATATTAAATAAATTCATTTTAAAGATGAAGTGAGATTTGTACTCAAAATGATACGTAACTTTGAGATGACTGGTAATGGTACAGAAATAATAGAGGAAGGCCCCCCTCCAAATAAATTATTGATGTCCTGTATCACCTAAAATCGTCTTATGTTTCGTACAGTAGTAATAATACATGTAATGTGCAAAAAAAATGGACCTATAATGCTGCCTTTCATGTCATTTCAAAGATGATATCTATATTTTTGTAACATTGAAATAAAAACACAGCTGAATTCAAACAATTCACAGAGGGATGTAACAAAATCTACAAATGTATAATACTCATCTGAATACTTGTCTGTAGGAGTAATATGTGTCCGTGTTACATAGCGCGGAATTCAAAAGATTCAAGTTTAAGCTAATTTATATCTAGATATGAAAAGATATCTTTTACTAAAAACAAGGTACAGTTCAATGTACAAACTGAAGATCATGTTGTCAGAAATCAAGCTTTAAACGAAATATAAAGGGTAGAACATGCCAAGTAATAACTAGTAAAGCCAAACTTTATTGTAAAATGTAATGCAATAACTCATAGGATGTCATAGTTCATAGTTAGAAATTAAAGTTTCAACTGGCAGGTTTTGAAACAGAACAGAATGTGAACATGTTTTTTTCACTTTTAAACAAATTGAATATAAAGACCAAAAGGTATCAACAACGCAAGAAATAACAAACACACTGATACTACACAAATTGTACTTTTTAAATATAGTATGTTCATTTAGAATGACTGAAAATAAAGAAAACTACAAAAATACACAATTGTGATAAGCAGATAATCACAACTTATTCCTAAACCGGTACCACTAATAATAGCACGTATGTGGTAAAACAGGATCTAGAAACAAGTCAATCAGTGCTGCCTTAATTGAAAGACAAAGGGCAGCACTGGTAAACCCACCCAAAGAAGACATATTTATAGATATGCAGACGATCCTATGTAAACAAACAGTGACGGAATATTGATAGAATCAAGGGGCATTTCTTTCTCTGAGAGATATCAAAACTATTGGGAAGAAGACAAAAAGGTCTAGGAGTACAGCATCTCAGATGCCAGCGTCGAGGTTGTATAATTATGGTGTAGCTACATCATTTTTGAACGCTCATCTGGACACACGGTGATATAAAATCACATAATGAAAACATAATCTTCTCCTTACACAATGTCTAATAGGTTGAATACATGTATTTATAAAACCAACAACCCATGAATGGTACTCCCGTTCAGGTTTGACAAATTGATAATGATGTTCATCTGACTTTTAAGGTCAAGACCTATCGAAAGACATATTACTTGCATACTTTAAATCGAAAAAACTTCTCAACATCTTGACGATAATTACATTAATTAATTAATTAATTAATTAATTAATTAATTAATTAATTAATCAATTAATTAATCAATTAATTAGGAAACTTTAACTATTCTTTAGCTTACCTTGGAGTGGTTTGATGATTGAAAAGTTATGTTCACTCAAAATCAAGTGTCAATAACTATTGAACAAAAAATATCATGTATGCTTACTAATGTATTGTTTTACATGTTAATTACACTAATTAACACTTATTTAGCATGCATGTTTATCTATCAAGGGAGGAGTTATTTAATAATGAGAGTAAGGGATTCAAATATTCCAATACCTAATGAGAGACATACAACTAACAGGGGCGTTCAAAAAAATGTATAGTTATTGTACGTTACAAGTAATCAGTCTCCTTAATTAAAGTAATTAAAAAAAATACACATATTAATTCTATGGGAATGGTTGCACGATCGTACAGTGACTCCAAAGTAATTACTCACCTTCAGACCTACCCATAGACATGTTACTTGCATAGGTTTTTTGAACAAGTGATATTTCATGAATATTATTTTTTCACTAATTATGCTAATTAAGAAACGTCATTTTTCACCATGTTCCACCACTTAGATTTTTCTAGACTTTTGATATGTTATTCAGCATAAAATTCTGAGCAAGATGCACTAAAAATTATTTCTGTTGCAATTATGTTTGGGTTCGGCCATTTTTTCCGCTAGATTGACTGGACTATCTGTGGAGACATATGAACCGTGAAAGCCTGAAGGGGCTTTATAACATGGAACAAGTCATTAGTACTGAGAGCAAATTGACAAATATCACATATATATATACTGATCAGACAACTGTATAGAATCAATACTCTGAAATTGAACTATTTAAATTAATACGGATCATATTCAATGATTGAAATAGATGCACCGAATTAATGTTCTCATGTGTTTGTTATGCACTATTACAGCCACAGCTAGAAAGAACCAATTTATCTAGTAATATGTACAAAGTCATTTCACTCTAGTACAACCCCGCTTTAAAAAAACTTTGTCCTCGCTTATCACAATATTTCAGTAAAAAGGAAATTACAAATGCGTCACATATTTATGACTTATCTTAGATCTTAAAGGGTTTAATTTACGCAACGCAGCGCAACGCAACATCACAACGCAATACAGCACAGCACAGCACAGTACAGTACAGCACAAGATGCACTGCACAAAACAATACACCACACCACAACTCAACAAATCAAAACGTACTTGGAGGGCCGCGAGTTACTCCACGCAAAAAGGCATGTACTATCGTTACATGAATTTGTCAGCTGTTTATGTCACACTGCCTCAGATATTCAAACATAACGTCTCCCGCTCAATAAAATCGATTTTAGATTTAGTCCCGCAAGATTTACGAACAAGTGGAAAAAATGTTAATTCCCTCAACATCAGCCTACGATAAGTAACCGGGAATACCACCTTTACCAATATAAGGTCTGAAAATCTGATAAAGCTACTTGAAACCAACCGGTTTTGTTTTTAGGACAACTGACGGATTTAAGTATTCTGTACCCCGTTTGGAATATTCATTTAACTAATTCAAGCTATATATATGTAAGTGGGTAGCATAACAAGTATATTACTATATTCATCACTATACGTATACACTAGAGTGGAATTTCTCATTGCCCACCGGTTGCAATTAAACTATTGACAAATTAGCCTATGTCAATACTATAAAATGGCCATATGGTTTACGACTAGGTATTTATTTTGGATGTTGGATTATAAAACAGTTTTATCATGGCTTCCTACTTAAAAAAAAATCATGTGAAACAACATATGGCAAGTCCTTATTTGTACTCGATACATTGTAAAAGATTAATAAATGTGAACAATCTTTGTTATTGTAAGTACAATGACAAACATTTTACATATCATTTTGATAACTTTTTGCAATGTACTGAAATACAAACAGAGACTTTGTTAGTGTAATTTCACATTCAGTTTGTTTAACGATAAGATTTTGTTATAAATTACAAATCCAACATACATTAAGTGTTGTAAATACCAGATACTCATCCATATGAACTCGCCATTTACTCTCCGCATATGATTTGTCAGTGGATGAGATCCTAGCAAAGTTGATATTGGCGAATATTTTTTGTTCAAAGTGTGGAGGTGTATATATGAAGTTGTAACAAAAAAAGTAGTTGAAACCTTACAATTTCGAAGACTTACAAATTGATATCGTATTGATGGTTGAAAATCCATATTGATGGTATTAGATTTCCCTGCATGTCCCAATATTAGAGTAATGAAATGGGGAAAGGTTTGAAGATTGACAGGCGTATCTCTCAGTGACACACAAATGCAACATTCGTCACCAATGTAACATAAACTGAAGTATATGAACTTACACATCGGTGTCGTAATAGCAAATTTCTTAACGTCTCCACTTACATCACATTTGATGTAAATCACGTTGTTTTTTCATGTTCGTAGCCTAGATGCTTTAGGTTGACAAAGTGGGGAAACCTCTCGACTGTCTGATACATTTACTTATCTCATCGTACATAACCTTTTACTGTACTCAAATTCGTTTTCCAGCTATGCAGTTCTGGAGTGCCGGAGTACTGCTGGTGGGTTAACAAAGTTGAAATTAGAGGGGACAGCACGCAGGGATCGCAGAATTTGATATCTCTCTTTGTTTAAAGACAGCTATGATGTCTGTTGATTATCCACGTGTTACATGGTAGGCATCACTATCGCAGTTTGTCAAAGAAATTACTATCACGACCCCTTCGTACTTTCGACACAAAAACAGACAAAGTCCCTCTCAAATCTCGAAACGGAGTCGTAAAAACTTTAAAAAAGTACTTATTAACTCAATTCTTATCAGTCTGTACTATATGATCGTCAAGAGATCTATTTTGATGGACAGCTTGATGTTCGTAAACCCTTTCAATGTCTTCAGTTCAAGCCTTACGACCTTGTAAGGATAATGGTAACGTTAATATGGGTATGAATGCGAAATTCATTATTTTGGAAGATAATTTATACTACAATTTTCAAATAAACGTCAGTCAATGTCCTTCAAATGTATTTTCGATAATATTCCACCGATTGCCTATGCATAGAAGAGCAATTGAAAGAAGTACAAAAACGGTTATACAAGTGCATGGCAATCGCAATAAATCCAATTTCCATTCATAGTTTATAAGTAATCTAAAAACCATCACCATCTCCACATCACAATTTCTTCAATATATGGTCTCTTTAGGCTTCAGAATCTGTCTTACGATAGCGATAAATACCATATACTAGGTTACAATAATCTTAAATTGATTTTTTAACATGGATCATACTAACCAACAGAGTAATATTATGGAATGTATGGTTTAATACTAGAGGAACGTCTCTCCAGGAAATAAATGTATTTCAATAAACATTTTGGTTCTTAAGGATCTTTTCATAATTTCACACCATTCACATAAATTTCACGGGGTTGCCAAGAAACATCAAATTGAAATTTTTGTTCACCTCCATTGTACTTGCAGTGGTTCACTGTTGCCTCATGGGACTTACCAGACATGCATATGCATTGGATGGACTGTGCATATTCGTGACTATTTATCTGAAGGTAATAAACAATTGGAAGTCATAGAAAGCCATTTGTTCATTTAATACATATGCATGTCTGTTTAGTCTCATGATGCAACAGTGGATCACTGCTAGGACAATGGAAGTGAAATAGAGATTTAATTTTGTGTTTTTTGGTAATCGCGCGAAATTTATGTAAATATGAATTCATGAAATGACTCTTCAGAACCCAATGACAATGTCTATGAAAATACCTTTGTTTCCAGGAGTGGGGTTCCCTTTAACCTAGGCTTAATATGCTGTCCAGGCTTAATATGCTGTCATTTTTTTTACATCGATTGATGTACTATTTCATTCAAGACCAAGTCAAGGTAGTAATTAAAAGCAGATAGTAAAGCAGACACGCTATTTATATCGACATTCGTTTCAAAGTTTGTCATGTTGGTCCTCTTTGTTGAAACAATTTTTGAGTGGATTTCTTGATATTGGCTGCGATCTCCAGTCGAAAGCCCTGTACGTGTAAAAAAAAAAAGCCCAAAACTCCTGACAGTCAGTTCAACACAAAAGGACTTGGACAACAGAATTTGAAAAGCTCCTATTTAAAGTCCAATCATCCAAGACGTTATTCTGCAACGCTGAAGGTACTGCAACCTTTGAAGACTTTATTCCAGAAATGCATTGGACATCGCGTCTTTTAGCTGTAGGGAAACAAATTGCTTGATTCTATCACTTTTCTCGAATCTAGATTGAACACATTACAATCCACCAATTTGTATGAACTTACGCACGTGTACGTCGCACTATTGTTATAGTCAAGCAATTACGTGGGCTACATAAAGCTCTACTCAAAAGTAATATCTATCATTATTTTGGAGTTAAAGACCTCATGTACTTTACGATGGAGTGACATTTCAGAAATACACGTTGGGTTCTCAAATGTCATATCCAGAATAAGTCAATTGATCACGCATCGTCATTATGACTAAAATGTTGCTAACTATGCACATTCCATAGTTTCCATGGTTACATAAACGGATTGAATCCAGAATATATCGAATAATACGATTCTTTAGTACCTTTAATTTGGCATATCATTAAACTAAACGCCTGAGTATGAAGTGTGAGCAGAACATACATATCTGTTTGGATTTTTTACCTACGGTAGTTTTAGCTTTCTTAGCTTGTTTAAATCATATTTGTATCGAAAAACGTTTCTTTCTAAGGGAACCTTCAATGTTTACAGAGGGAGGGCCGGATGAATGGAGGGGGGGGGGGTTGTCACATTTTACAATCTGTTCTTGGGGAAGGGTCATATTTTGCATTACAATGTTTGGGAGAGGGTCACATTTTACAATCCGTAGTTTTGTGACCAAATTGAAGATTCAATGATTGTCAATTTGTTTTGTGTGTTTTGAGATGTAAAAGTGAGATGAGCACTCAACATTTATTTTCATGAGTACCTTAATTGCCAAAGTACAAATACATATATTGTAAGAAAATTGTTTAATAAAACGATGCATTTTATTGAGTGTACCATCGCACCTTACCACTCACACTGTCCGTGAATGTTGTTGTTAAACTATCTACATAATTTAACAGTTATAGTAACCGGTGCCAAGTTTATCACTCTTTTATTGAAGAAATACATGTAAAGCCTTTCAAATATGTACTGCACATTGGCATTCTCCCTCTTCAGTGCAAAATTAATCTCTGCATAAACAATAAACAAATAACAAACACTGATAATGGCAATACTGAAGGTGAAGGTGATGATGATGATGATGATGGCAATGATATCAGGGAACTTTTACAATTGACTAGATCAGGCACAACAGTATGCACAACATGGATAGCACGTTATATATATTAAGGGAGCGATCAGTTTTTACGGCCGGGGGTGGGCCGGTGACTTTTTGTTCATGTTGTACTCAAAAATAGTGACCCCCCTGCAATTCATCCACAAAGCAATCCACCCCCTGACAAATAAAAAAACACAATGACCCCTCATCTGTTGACAAGAAACACTCTTTTTGTTCTTGCAAAAGACACTCCATTCTCAGAGCATAATACCACACACTGCATAGTTAATTTTACATGTTACATTTTCAGTAATTTTAAGTGTATTGCTAACCAAAATCTATTGTTTCACATGTATAAAGCTCTTTAGATAGGAACCCTATGAGAAGTATGATTGTCTTCACGGACATACAAAATATTCATGTTTTAGTAACCAAAAGTTCTAGGATATCTCTTAGATTGAGTGAACTATTAATATTGATTAATTCAGCTAATTATCAAGTACAATATTATAAATGGAGATAATACACTTGTAAACCCATGTCAATAACTGTCACACATGTGACATGACATGTACTTGCATCATATAATGAATTGTTTACATCATATAAAGATGTGTTCACATCACATAGTCAATGTATTGTTTTCTTTAGACTTAACACAACTGCGGCTTTCCATACATGTACACGTTTGCACTCCTCAAGGCACTTGTTTGTCCTGTTCATAATTGGCACTGACTCAAAACTCCACCCCCATTCATTGACCACACTGAAGGCTCCCTAAATGGCTTTGGGTTATTCGTCTCACACTTATCAAAGGACAGCAATGCAAAGGGAAATCTGATATGCGCCTTATGCAAGATATCGTTTGCAAGGGTGTTAGTCTTCCATCGACACTGACTAATGAGGCGGACAGCTACTCTGGTGTCTCAATTTTTTTCTGTCTGAACCACCAGTGAAACGGGAATATGTGAAATGTCAGCCAGTTAATGAAAAAGTCGATACCCGTTGTCCAAATATAAACCCTGAAGTTGAATGACATACACTGCTAATAAGTTTGGTTTGACGTGAGAGCTCATCGATAACTCATTCAAACCATTCGAAATGAACTGTCTAGCTTCACTCACCTACTGTATTCATCAAGATCTATTGATTAAGAACCGAACAGTTTTGCCTCCCGTATGGGTAGATTATGTTATAGATCTGTCTCAGTTGTTAGCTGTGTATGGTGTTGCATGCAAAGTGCTCGAAGAAATACAATGTGAATGTGCGCATAAGCCAACACCATTACAGACAGAAAGTTATGCTTTGATATCTTTTTCAAAGTTAGGGATATTAGCAAGTTAATCGGACAAGTATGGATGATACCAATCCGCTATACATTATGACATGTTCATATGCAGATCAATAGCCCATGTTTGGTACTCGAGTAAAGAATCACTAAGTCTGTAACCAGTAAGCAAGCATTTATGATGTTTTTTTTGTGTGAATACAAAATAGGCGATATTAGTTAGACTTGACACTGGGGTCTTCAAATGTACATGAATATTTAGTATGCTAGCTTCACTGTTAATTAGATACAGAGTACATCAAATAACACGCTCTCTCGGCTTTGTTACCCGAGGAAACACAAAGGAATTCCTTTCAGCTTGATTATATACTTACAAAATCCGTTCAGTTGTACACGACTATTCATATGATGTATATTAATATTAAAGCAGCTCTCTGCCTGTATGTATGTATGTATGTATGTATGTATGTATGTATGTATGTATGTATGTATGTATGTATGTATGTATGTATGTATGTATGTATGTATGTATGTATGTATGTATGTGTGTGTGTGTGTGTGTGTGTATGTATGTATGTATGTACATGTAATAATGTATGTATGTATGTATGTATGTATGTATGTATGTATGTAAAACATATAATACTGCTAGGACTGAAGTACAAAGAAATGCATATGGAACTATAAATCAGTCCGTATAAATATATGTAAAATCCGACGTTTTGAATAAATATTCTTTTTCAAAGGAAATATTCGCGAGATACAGAAATGTTAGGTTAACACCTGAACATATCTGAATGTAATGGAACAGAACGACAACCGCGCGTGATAAACGGTTATATGTGTGAAAAGTTCTACTATTCGCACGCACCAAATAGAACCCAATAGAACACGCCTAAAATTAAAAAAAAAAAACTATTAGACTGGGAATGACGAGAATAATCTATTAATTCCAAGGGGTTCCAGCGTGCCGAGACGGAGACGTGTTTGTTTCGTGGGACATCTCGGCCTGACCAGACAAAAGAATCGTAACTATCCCGTATCTATGCATTTCATTACCAACGATCACAGTGTATCAGATATGTCTATTTCAGGAATTTGTAAGGTTTCTGGTGATGAGAAAGTATTGAGGTTAAAGGAAGAAGAAATAATTTTCCGTCTCGGAACGCTGGAACCCCTTGGAATTAATAGATTATTCTCGTCATTCCTAGTCTAATCATTTTTTTTAAACAAAATTTTTAGGCGTGTTCTATTAAAGCAGCTCTCTGCCTGTATGTATGTATGTATGTATGTATGTATGTATGTATGTATGTATGTATGTATGTATGTATGTATGTGTATGTATGGATGTATGTATGTATGTATGTATGTATGTATGTGTGTGTGTGTGTGTGTGTGTGTGTGTGTGTGTATGTATGTATGTATGTATGTATGTATGTATGTATGTGTGTCTTGTGTAAAGCATAACAATGACAGTACAAGTGTAGATGCTATCAATGATATACTTTATTTAAACTCCATAATATTTGCGATAAGCTTTTAAGGACCACAAAAATACAATGTGATAGTTAAAAACAAATGGAACTTGTCGTTCTGTTGGTAAATCTGCTCCCAGAAATACCAGTCAACTCTCTTTTCAGTGACGTCACTTCAATGAAAGTAACAAGTAGTAAGAAGTATACATATAAGGAATATATATATATATATATATATATATATATATATATATATATATATATATATATATATATATATATATATATTTTAATTTAAGTTTTAAGTGTCATGAGTAAAAATAGTTTAAACATTCGAAAAACGGTATCTGAGAAAGACATTTGCCAGGTTGGTGAGTGGTAATCATTGCAACTTATTTTGAGTAATTACCTTAGTGAGTATAGCTAACCACCACTACACTTCTAGTTTCAGTGCACAGAGGTGAGCAATAATTTTTCAAATAGTTTAAACATTCGAAAAACGGTATCTGAGAAAGACATTTGCCAGGTTGGTGAGTGGTAATCATTGCAACTTATTTTGAGTAATTACCTTAGTGAGTATAGCTAACCACCACTACACTTCTAGTTTCAGTGCACAGAGGTGAGCAATAATTATTACAAATAATTTTCAGTAACCACCTAGCTCAGTAATAATAATTAAACATTATTTTCAGTAACCACCAAGGTGAACACTAATTACATACAAGGTGAACACTAATTACACATCATTTTCAGTCACACACCTAGGTGTGTGACTGACTACCACTAGTCACTTCACAAACCACCTAGGTGAATAAAAAATCACACCTTACTTTCAGTAAAACAAATTGGTTGACTGCACTATGTGAACCAAATGGCTGACTGCACAATGTATTAATCACACTGACAGAAAGAATCAAACTAAAAAAGAATTGTTCTGGTACACATTGACATGGTTAAAATTATTCTAAAACAGTAATCAATATCAGCAAAGAACTTTGCGTAGATGTATGTATGTATGTATGTATGTATGTATGTATGTATGTATGTATGTATGTATGTATGTATGTGTGTGTAATTTGTTATACATATATGAGTAAGTACAATAATCAATGAATGTTTTCTGACATGGTTGAAAAGATGGTCAGTATACAAAACAAATAGAAGTGGGCCAAAGACTGAGCCTTTGGGGACACCAAAAGAGAGAGATGATGAAGTAGATCGCATCCATTAACAGTTACTACTTGAGTTCTGGCAAGGTAAGATTGAAACCAGGATAGAGCAGATCGAGAGATTCCAAAAGTGTGTTCAAAACGGTGAAGGATGTCGTGATCGAATTCCACTGGCAAGCCTAAGAGAGTAAGAATGTTACTTTTGCCATTGTCCAAGGAAGTCAGGATGTTGTTAACTATTTTCAGGAGAGCAGTTTTAGTACCATGGTGTGGTTTGTAAGCAGACTGAAGAGGGTTCAAGAGACTGTGTGAAGTGAGGTGATCGTTTAATTGGGACAGAATTGAAACAGGACTATAGTTTTTCAGCTGCTGTGTTTCCGACGAGTGGTTTAACGAGAGTAGTTTGACGAGAGTAGTTTTGAAGATAGCGGGGAATGTACCAGGTGAAAGGGAATGATTGATAGCTTCTGTGATATATGGCAACAAGGTGTCTAAACGCACAATTAACACACCAGTTGGCATCGCATCAAGATCGTATTTTAGGCAGTAGAACTTAGAATAATATGCTTTACAATCTCATCATCAACAGGTTTAAAATTATTACTAAGAGGCTTCCCCTGGAAGCAGTGTTCAACATTTAACAGTCAACATTGGCTTTAATAGATTTAACCTTTTCATCAAAGAAATCCAGGAAACGTTGTGGCAGCTTAATGGCAGTGGGTATGAAAGACGGTTTGCCTTCAAGTAACCGAAGTTTGATGATGAGCAATTGCTTAGATGTACGGCTCTCGCTCACCTTTTCACAAAACATTGGTTTTCGCTGAACGAATAAGTTTGCATGGTTGTCGATCTACTTGTGAATTATCAGTCCGGTTGTCGTCCACTATATATATATATATATATATATATATATATATATATATATATATATATATATATATATATATATATATATATATATATATATATATATATATATATATATAAAACTCGGTGAGTATCAATCTGCTAAGACAGTGCTCTATACCGCAGTGGCAGAGCGTAATAGTTTTGGTAGTACTGGAACTATTTCTTGGTTGTAACTCGGAGTTTCACGCATGGTGCGATCATCAGACACTCAGAGTGTCATGCGTGAAACTCCGAGTTACAACCAAGAAAGAGTTCCAGTACTACCAAAACTATATATATATATATATATATATATATATATGAGAGAGATATATAGTGGACGACAACCGGACTGATAATTCACAAATAGATGGAATGGTTATAATTTATAATTCAAATCTGCTAACCTACATTTAATACACCAAACGAAGAATATGAGCTAAGTACGCTAGTACCTTTTGATGAGAAGTCACCGATAGTTTGATAGTCTAGAGAATTAATGTAATCATAAAGGTCAATGTGCGAGTTGATTACAATATTTTAAAAATCATTTCGCAAATTGTATGTCAAAGTTCAAAAAATACACAACCGACAAATGAACAAGTGGGAAGACTTACTTTAACACAAAGCCCTACAAGCCAAAAGGCCGTGCCAATCAATATCAATAACAATGACATATATTGACTGATACATGTTTAGCTATTGTGAATATCTACATACAGTTCACGTGTGTTCTACTTCACTTGATCAATCTTCACTTAAATCATGTATTCAATGATGAATGAGAGGGAACATGAAATACAAATTACAAAAAGAAAAAAATGAATGTCAGGAATACAGTGTCTATTCCCCACGTACCTTTTAGATAATACAATGTTTAAAGCTGAAATTTAAACATTTCTTTTGAAACAGGTTAAATGTTAAATATAATGACTTTTTCATATCTTAAACCCTAAACAGTATTGACTGAGTTATGGGTAAACACATTTGTGAAGCTGTACACATATGGTGCAATATATCTAATCACACTGATTTTGAATCTGCACCAGAAAATCAGTGCCCCAACGTGATCACAATTTCATCCCGCTAATGTACAACTTATGGATTAGACTGTCGACATTCGTTCATGTCTTTTTTGCTACGTTTCAACTTAAACAAAGTCGTGGCCTCGCTCCGTAGCACTGAATACTAGTGCGTACTGATAGGAACTGCGAGTGTCGAAGGCACGAACTGTGAGTGCCGAATGCACGAATGTACCTCCGGCATTCGCTGTTCAATCAGTAGTACGCGGTTATAGTATTATTCCGGATCGGAGCGAGGCGACGACTTTAGTTTTAGATAAAACATAGCAAAAAAAGGCTCGAACGGCTGTCGACAGTCTACATCTGGATAAAATCAATCTCTTCAATAATCTTCAGTGTATATATTCTTGGTTGTCTGATCGAAAGTAAATCCAAAAACAAAATACTACATTTACATTTGTGCCTGGGCAGGAACATGGATGCCCTGCCATGGGCTGAAGAAAAGAATCCGACAAAATTAACTTGAAGCGATGGTATTCCAATGGTGAGGGCAATTAAAACAGTGCATATGTAATGATAAAAATGTATCTATACCAACCTAACGGTTTTGAAACATCCTTACAAACGAAGTCTCTATAATTCTCGTGAATGCATGTATTTTGCACTTAAATTGTACACAGGCCCGGGCAATGTTGGCCTAAATAGCATTAGTCACTGGTTCTATTTAATATGCAGCAGATGATATTATAGTTATATGACGTCATTGCCTTACGGATATGTAATGTATTCTTATCTTTGAAATCTCTAGATACAATTTGTGACTTGTAATCATTAAATCACACGAAACTGGTGTAGCACAGAAATGGATATTGATATGGTGCGGTGATAAGGAACACCGTTATAGCGAGTAATGTCATATCATATTTCATTTTTATCGAAATTTGTAATGAGAAAAGAAAATTTACGACACAAGGATACGATGAACCCCTTTAGAGCAAAGACATACAATATTTCATTTTTATCGATATTTAGAATGAGAAAAGA
Source organism: Glandiceps talaboti (assembly GCF_964340395.1). Classification (NCBI taxonomy): domain Eukaryota; kingdom Metazoa; phylum Hemichordata; class Enteropneusta; family Spengelidae; genus Glandiceps; species Glandiceps talaboti. Next base: position 8,836,917 of record NC_135570.1, read on the forward strand.
AAAATCTACAAAGATAAATCGGTCATATAACTAAAATGACTTCCCCTTCTAAGTTAGAATACGCCACAGGAATACATTTCCCAAAACAATAAAGTTATTTAAATCTCTCCAAACCTTGACATACTAAATTTTGTTCCTTTTTTAAAAAAATGTTACTTTGTCAATTTTTAAGGAAATCATTAATCTTTAATGGGCTCATACAGTTGACGCAGTGTTCGGCGACCATTTTGGATTCTAAATGTGTTAATATCATTTGGACTACTATTCAAAATATCGCATGGTTACTACTGATTCAGTTTCCCGATTTGAACAAAGTGACAGTAAAACCAACATTTCATACTTTTATTTCCTAGGAGAATGATATGTTTTGCAAATCAACATCAATACAGTAAAATGGTAACTATGAATGACAGACAGACAGATGGACAGCAGACAGACAGACGGATAGATGGTCGTCGGGAACCCTTTCAAATACCTCCTTCCTCCGATCGCTTTGGACTACCTAAATGGAACATAATGTCAAATGATACCTTTTTGACAGAATTCTACATAGTAGGTACTAAATCTTAAAGACCTGTTTTGAAAGTCTACATAACATTTAGAGTATTGTGTATGATTTGTTGGAACATTTAATTAGTTGTACACTGTATGGGTTATCATTTCCACAAAGTGCATTTAGTTTGCTCGGATACATATAGATGTGCATGACACAAACTTCTACGTGACCTTTCAATTGAATTTATATGTTAGGATAGAGTCACGCCCAACCAGAAAAACAGAGAATATTAATGTTAAAGATACTCAGGTGGCAATGCATTATGATATAATTCAGCCAAATAACTAGGGACTTTGTGATCATGGTTTCAAATTGCAGTCCGCACTTCTGAAATGGAGCTATACCGGCTATCACAGTAGAACATCTGCATATTATAGCGTAAATATCATTTGAAACCAGTAATTCGACCGAGAATGTTACACTATCGTGTTATTCCCGTTGTCGAGCGAGTGGATGTCCCTGATCTTATACTCCGGCTTGTTTTGAAAATTGTCGACGTATGAATTCTTAATAAACACTGTGCACAGGAACGGCGCCACAAATTTTTCATATTTCGTAAATCAGTCTGCAAAAAATAACATTAGAGGAACATTAGAGTATATATAAGTACTGGTGATTACTATGATACAATTTGTTTATATTTCATCTTAAGGAAAAACTAAAATTATCACATAACCTTAAATAGATAAGAGTACTTGTTACAGAAAATGGGGGGGGGGGGGTGCTTTTTTCAGGAACGGGGTTATTCTGCAAACACGCTATTCTCATATACTCTTGTAAGTCACGTCATTTTATGCCCAATGTTGCAACTATTCGTGCTCAAGCGGGATGATTGTATGAAATCAATGAAACGCAATAATATTTGTCAACGTTATAATATGGTATATCACAGGGAACCTGACACATCATTGGACTTGGGTGTACACATTCTAGTGCCAGGAAGCTTGAAGAAGAGCACATCCATGTGCCAACTACGTGTTGCACAGGGTGTATTTTTCCACAGTGCTGCTACATAGCTGTGAACAATGTCCTTGTTGCAGGGATGTGGATATCATCTTTGTGCCAAGTTCTGCACATCCTTGTACCATAGCTGTGCAAAACATATCTAGTACACAGTTGTGCATATTCATGTAACAGCTATGTTAAAATCATACCCTGTAGCAGCTCTTCCGTTCAATTCAATCAGCATTGCTCACAGCTGGTACATGGTTGTGGGAAATATCCCTGTTACAGCAGTGCTTACATAGCTGGTACATGCTGTGGCAAATACCTATGTTACAGCTATGCTTATATAACTGGAACATTGTTGTGGGGAAAAAAGCCATTGTACATGGATGTTGTAAAACGTATGCTGCATTGCTGTTTTTCACATCCATGGTACATTGATGTTGGCATACCAGTTAGTACACATCTGACAAATCTAGATATATTACACCTAGTTTGCTGGCAATAGCTGTTACAGGGATAGCAGACCATAGTTAGCTGTTACATCCACTGTGAGTCCATGGGGCTAGTACAGCTATGTACACAGCCCTGTCCTAGGTAAGTGACTGTAACAGAGGTTTGAACGTTTCCCTATGAGATATTCTTATTCCGATCACGCGCAAAGGGCACGCATTGGTGAACCAAGATTCACGCCCTATCCCGAGGCCGGTTCACACTATATTACGTTATTTGCATTTTCATTTCCCCTGCCACATAACAACTTATGCAAAGGAAATGACACTCGGAACGCTCCGTCGGCGAGTAAAATGCATGACTTTTAATTCCTACGGGTTTGTATGACCAGATTAAATTCGAATCTTCCAAAGGATGTGCCAGTTTAGCATTTTCTGCTTACGCTTTCTAAGTAAACTATCTATGTATGTGAAATACGCTCACTACTTGGGTAAAAAGGGTGTGTTGTAGGCGTTTCACTGGTGAACAGGTGCCTATCATTGAATGAGCCAGATCTTTTCAATCAATCTTTCGACACACTGAGATTACACTGTGTGATGAACACATTGGATATGTTTGTAAAGGAGATCAGAAAAATATGCGAACATTGAAGGCCAAGCTTGGGTGTATCGGAATACTATTCAAAGTACACGTACTTATTGAGAAAGCCAAATTTTGAAAAAGAGTTTTACAATCCATAATCGTGCACTGACAACAAACCTTACCCGAAATCCTTGATGACAGATGGTGTATATAAAGGGATTGACGAAGGTATTAGCCATTGCCATAAAGTAGAAGACGAAGTATATCTTTGTAACAATTTCCTTCTTCGGTGGGAGTACTAAACTCTGATCAAACACTGTGCTAAACATCAAAATGTGCAGAGGTAACCAACACACTGCAAAGACCACTACGATACTAACCAACATCTTTGTTACCTGAATGGTTTAAGAAGATATGTCAAAAGAAAAGCACGTCTTTTAGTATACAAGCAAATGTATATTGTTAGTAATAAACCTTTTCACCGGTTTGAATGAATGGAAATTCGCTCCTGGATTTTAAAGGTACTGCTATGCACACACACATAAACAGACGGACAGGCGGACAGACAGACATACGAAAATATTGCAAGCAATTAGCCATAGAAATAGTCCCTAACTATAATGTGTATCATGTGTTAGTTAAAACATATGGATGGAACCTATTCATATGGCCCTCTCCATGTGATATCCATTTACAGTAAAATTCTGTCTGTGACATTTGTTTTATAAATTTATGTTCTTTTGGTATTTTTTTAAATTCGCAAGTTAAGAAAGGTTATTTGTTATAATAATGTCGACAGGTGCCAGGTTATATGTTATGCTTAAAATCATTTTACTGTTTTTAGCGCTAATAACGCCTTGACAGATGATGGTTTGTTGCGTCACAGCCGATAAAGGACTCTAAAACATCAACAATGCTTCATTGACTGCCGCTAAAGCTTTCAGTGCTTTTTATTCAGCAGTTGGAAAACGCCTCAGGCAGAAGGGGATGAGGTCTACAACTTTTTGTTTTTATATATTTGACGAATACTAGTATAATCCATTAGACGCATCTATCCATCACTACCACACAGAAGGTTGTTTGCCTAAGCATGCGTGTCACTGAGTCATTACGAAATGAGAGACAGTGTTACATTTTACTGCATGTGATACATTACTCTCTACAACACGCGAAAGTTACTATTGCCTTTGCTTGAATGGACTGAGCCAAGAAAGGACTTCACAGAAAGACAGAATTAGGTACAAACTACAATGAAACTGATACAAAAACAATAGCGGATGCCTTTGGTGTAGGTTTATGCAATGCTTTTATCAGTTTGTTTATATAATATGTGGGAGTGATACTGTACAAACAAGTAAACGCACCGGTGTTTTTTTCGCGGGTTGTATTATACTGTAAAATGTAAAACTGTTGTTTATTTCCTAGACTATTATAATGAATCAAGTAAAATTTGTTTCACCAAGAGAAAACAGTATATTTCATTTTTGGGATAGAGCAAATACACCATATATGTTAGCTGGCCTAACTTGTGATTCCCAATATGGTAGCAAATGGAGTTGCTATTAACTATAATTTCAGATGTAATCGGAGGGCATTGCTATGGATAATCTGGAAATGGTTTAATATTACATGTACCTTCCTCTTCGATTTAGCATGGCGATGATCACGTTGCTTTTCCCTGTTGCCAGGCAACTGACGTCCCCATAATACCTTAATTACGGTGAAGTAAGAGTATGATATGACGCAGAGAGGTATGACGTATATAACTACAATAACAAACAATTCATAGATTGTTTGATCAAGGGGGCTCTGCCACATCTCGTCACAGACGTAGTGAATTTCACCATTGAGGGCAGGATATGCCTGAATTCTGGCTGTTACTAGTTGTGCTGTACTCATAATCATTGACACCACCCATATAACTGCAATTACAATGAAATTTTTCAAGGCAGATGTTCTTCCCCTAAGAGGGTGAACAACAGCCATGTAGCGATCAACTCCGATTACCATTAAGGTGTAGATACTGACAGTAACTGTAACCTAAGAAAAAGAGACAGAAAATGAGAATCATAGTAAATATGTATAATATGACAATAACAGCATTCTGCAATGCCCTACCCCGTCAATACCCTACAATTCCCTGTCATACCTCACTTATTTTACCATGCTCTTCCACAACATAACTATTTCATGGCCATGAGGTCTATTGGTGCCATTTAGTGTCGTAATTACTGTTGGGCAGGAGCTATTACTGAACTAAACACGGGAATTTACTTTCCTGTGTCATCAACTTTCTCCTTGAATAGGAAAATTAACCCATACTATCTAACAAGCCATATATTTCACAAGTAGAATCTTAATGTTATAATGATTTATGTTGGCAGACGACAAGTTGACCACCATGATGCATTTAAATGAGAAAACCAAAACGCGAGGTGCACAGTGACGTTACTCTGTGGTAATTCACTCTACCCTTCGTGGCCTGTTCTGGACAATCACTTGCCTGCATTAAATCGTTATATTATATTATTACTTTATAATCCCTCAAGGGGAAATTTGTCTTGCAACAACACAGAAAAACATAGATATAATCTTACACATCCAATACCAAGTCCAAGAACAACATTAAACAGAAGTACAAAGACGTTGAAAACCGAGTAAAAGATTATATAGATTAAATTGTAATTTATTTTACACCGTACGATACGTTGGTTTGGCCTATGCAGTTCTAAAGTAATCTTCGACAGCAGTGTAAGCAATATGATACCCTACTCTACCCTACCCTACCGTACTCTTCCCTACCCTGCCCTACCCCACAACTTCTTCTCATGCAGGGCCGTAGCCTGACCAAATTGCCAAGGGGGGCAGAACTTTGTCTTGGTGCAATCATGCATTTAAAATTTAGAAAAATGCTAATTTACATAAATTTGCATGCAATTTACATAATATCTATTTTAGCATACGCAATTAAATATCATATGTAAGGTCAGAAAAAATGAAAAATGCTGGTCAACGGGTAACCTAACCCATCACATCGGGTAAGTAGGTCGATTTCATTTTTTCACAATGCTTGACAAGGATAAAACAAACCATATACATGTATAATGATAGCAAAATATTTCAGGTCGTGTTTAGACAGAACTTATTCAGTCATCTTGATACTATCTCATGCAATTTGTCTGCATAGCTACAGTTAGGAAAGGTACACAATTTACGGTTAAACAAATGGTGTAGTTCCTCTCACCCTCTCTTCTCAAAAAATGTTAAGCCCCGCCAATTGAAACTCGAGCATTATTTTAGCCACCCCTTCTGTCACCTGCATTCTGCATTGGAAGGTGACAACCCGAAAGGTGAAAAAAAATTGAAAATAAGACAGTGTAGGAGGCCATTTAGAGGCATAAAGTATCAAACCAGAGACATAATAAAATACCAGAATTGAAACAATTATGCTATGCATTACATATTATTTGGAAGTGTATTTTGTTTTGGCAAAGCTGAAGGATATTATGCGGATGTGCACATGGTAAATGACTTCTCCTGAAGTTTAATTTGGTTCCAAAAAATCCCGAATAAAGAGCAAAACATTTCAAGACTTTCAGACTTTTGATGGCCCAATGGTCGTAAACTTTTGTTCAATTTCTTTTAGTGCACATTGGATATCTAATCTCAATTCATGCTTGTATGCCCATCAGAGCCAAGTAAACCACTGTATAAGATATTATACAATTTGGAATAGACTCAAATGTATATTGTTACATGTACTATTCAGAAAATATAAAAAAATGTCCTTAATTTTGAAAAAATGCGATGCCCGCATGAGGATATATTGCCCATCACCAGAAAAAATATATGGGTAGGTTGAACAGCTTTTTCATTTTTTTCTGACCTAATGTCGTATCTTTCAAGGTAGTTGCCGAAAAGATGTCACATTCAAAGTAAAAAAAAATGGATGGTGCTTTCTCAAATAAGTAACACAACAAAATAATCATTTTCTTTACCCAACTCCCTAAACTGTTATGGCCTCGTTTATGTCGGAACCTAAGGTGAACTCAGTGAATTCTCCTTGTCATTATCATTATAATGGAAATTGGAGTTTGGATTTTGATGTCGAAGGGACAGCTCTGTTTACAAATTCAGGGGCATTCTTTCCATAGCAAATTGTTGCTTCAAAATGAATTGCGGAATAACCCTAGTATCAGTGTACAATGAGATAATTATATCAAACAACATTTTAACCAAAGACAACGTCGAACACAATTATTGAAAGAAATATCTTCAAATAGTGGATCTTAAGCTGCGTACCTAGTTTAATAGTTTTTCAGGGCCACCAAATATTCCAAAAAGAGATCTGCCGTTTTATCAGTATGAAATGTTTTAATATAAGGAACAAGATGTAAATGAGATCGAGCGCATCTTCAGAGTCACTGCATGCAGCATAGCAGGCGACCTCACGTTGAACGACTGTTTCCGTCTTTTTTTTTATTTTCACTCGCTGACATTATAATTGCAACTTGCTAGCTTCAAATGAAGGAGACTTTCAAGACTACTGTTACTCGTGGAAAATGCACAGTGCATCTGCTGCAAAAAGTTACAATACAATAGCGATATAAGATACATATTAGCCATGAGTCAGTGTACAGTCACTTTAGTGAACTATACATTTAAATCGCGCATGCTAGGAATCGTCACGTAAATAAAGATTTTAATAGCATCGCTATGTATTCAAAAAGTAGCCTTTTTTCTTTCTCTTTTCCAAAATCTCGCCCCGCAGGCTACAGTACTGTCATATCTTGCCAGGCTAGTCATTTCCCTGTCATAGGCGGTCGTGCACACTACTGTACTCTGCAATGGAACCTTAAATAATTAATAGCATATAATATGCCCAGCTTTATCCATAAATACCACACGATAAGCAAACATGATCCTCTAAAGGTGAACAGTGAAGTAAAGGCGACACGGCCCAGTTGTTTACCAGAATTGAGCACATTTAGTTATTAATGTTTACAACTCGTAGTCATTCTTGTGACTTATATAAAAAAAACACTGTTCATTGTCTAGAGAGGTGTACCAGTTGACAAGTTCTCTGAGAGGAAATGTGATCACAATTGCGACACATTTATTGTTTGTTAGTGGCAGAAGGTGTGTACGTATAAGACTGGAAAAACCGTAGCCCAGAGGCTCGTCTTAGCGTTACTCTCTCAATGGATCACTAAGTCAAGCCGTTTCTCAGTAGTACAAGGAGTTAGAACAGCTGTTGGTGGCAATGACGAATTCAAAAGAGATTTCTGTACTATCATGCGCGAAATGATTAGCCGAGTGTAGAAAACTGTTTGAGATAGTCACACTGAAACAAGTCTTTTGGGCAAGAAATATTTTGTCTCCAACAAGAACTAATACTATGTTGTTTCAAACTACGTCATATCGTATGATTTTCAGATATTGTAGTTACAGCTGATATCACAGTCAACACATCCTATTGCAAGTGAAAAAAAATTATAAACATCAGCATGAATTTAGAAGGCCACTATAGTATAGGAAAGCATAGAACAGCATAGCATAGCATAGCATAGCATACCCCATACCATAGCATAACATATCAGTACAGTAGCCTGCGGGGGGGGGGTGGCAAGGGGGGCAGCTGCCCCCTGAGATTTTGGAAAAAGAAAGAAAAAAGCTCCTTTTTGAATACATAGCGATGCTATTTAAAATGGTTATTTACGTGACGATTCCTAGCATGCGCGATTTCAGTGGATAGTTCACTAAAGTGACTGTACACTGACTCATGGCTAATATGTATCTTATATCGCTATTGTACGCTGGCTTAACTTTGAATTAAAAAGTGTCCAGTTAAAATTTTTGTAACTTTTTGCAGCAAATTAAAAATTCTTTGCGCGAGAACGTACAAAAGAAGTGCGCACATGCACTGTGCATTTTCTGCGAGTAATGGTAGTCTTGAAAGTCTCCTTCATTTGAAGATAGCAAGTCACAATTATAATGTCAGCGAGTGAAACTCAAAAAAAAGAAAAAGACGGAAAAAGTCGTTCAACGTGAGGTTGCCTGCTATGCTGCATGCAGTGACTCCGAAGATGCGCTCGATCTCATTTACATCTTGTTCCTTTGACCTTATATTAAAACATTACATGCTGATAAAACGGCAGATCTCTTTTTGGAATATTTGGTGGCCCTGAAAAAACTATTAAACTACATGCATGCATACATGCATACATACATACATACATACATACATACATACATACATACATACATACATACATACATACACACACACACACATACATACATACATACATACATACATACATACATACATACATACATACATACATACATAAAGACACAGACAGACAGACAGACAGACAGACAGACATACAGACAGACAGACAGACAGACAGACAGATAAAGTTTGAATCACCACCTTGAATATTATGGTGTAGAACTTGTACTATTTACCTGAAACATCACTCTTTGTCTTTCAATTTCACAAAAAAGATTTAAGCATTCTATAATCTGAACATTCTAGAAGGAGCTAAGAAGACACATTTGCCATTTCTGTACTCATATCATGTGAAGTACATTCCAAATGTGGAACAAAAATCATATTCCATTGTAAGATACATTAACTACAATCTCAGGTAAGAAAATTATAGTTCTTCATCCATTGATACTATTCTGTAGATTTCGCATTACATATAACAGTCTTGTCTTACACACAGATTTATGTTTCTGGATATTCAAGTTTATTTTGAATAGAATTCTTTTTCACAGCTCTGATTGTATGATTACTTTGGGTATTTCATATTGTAGCCGTCCCATGCTTGTTGTTGCATGTTTTAGTGCTGGTTCAGAACCTGACAATATTGAAACATCGAAAATTGAATTATCACTATAGGCAGTGTATATAATATTGACAAGAACAACCATTTCTCCACTGGTTGCTTCAATTGGTTCAAACAAGCGTCTCTACCAAATACAAGAATTATGTCTTGAAAGAAGTCTTTTGTTTGTAAAACAATGATCAGCAAGACTGATAAATACTATATGGTGTTAGGCACAAACAGAAATTAGGAAATACGACTTTACAAGTGTAACGTCACGGTTACACTTCCATTGCAGTGGTAAGCAATGTACGTAATGGCGATAATATTATGAGGATTGTACCATAGACTTTGTCTATGATGTTACTCCAGAGACAACGTTCTTTTTATATGAAACTTTGGTAACAGACTAACACTGACCTGTAGCTTTTTTTTACCTTGGCTCTCTCCAACCTGGCAGACGCCAGGCATGATTGATTAATTGGTTGATTGGTTGATTGATTGATTGATTGATTGATTGATTGATTGATTGATTGATTGATTGATTGATTGATTGATTGATTGATTGATTGATTGATTGATTGATTGATTGATTGATTGATTGATTGATCGATCGACCGACCGACCGACCGACCGACCGACCGACCGACCGACCGACCGACCGACCGACCGACCGACCGACCGACCGACCGACCGACCGACCGACCGATTGATTGATTGATTGATTGATTGATTGATTGATTGATTGAGTGAGTGACTGATTTAGTGATATAAGATATAGCTACTTGTTAGCACATCTTTAGATAGCAACTAAACAGATTATGGAGGGATATAGAATAGCACAGAAAATGAAAGCAAAAGAATTTCACGGAGATAACGTGGTTGAATTGAATGTTAAGGGTTAGGGACGTTCAGAGTTTCTGAATGAAAGATATATCATAGTGTAAAAGACACCAACTAGAACTCCAACTTGAAGGAGGAAGTGAGAAAGATATAGAATTGAAGATGTACTATTATAAGTGCTTCTTTACGACAGACAACATTTATCATCATCGTCGAAAACGATTTTTTTAAATATGTGCAAATCAAATGAAGCATACAGTTTTCAATACTAGTATATCGGACTGTACGTGCTTGTTTACAACATACATCATGATTATAAATTTCTGGAGTGTTTTCAGTTGACGACAGCAAGACTGTGTTTCTGTTAATGATCGGAAGACAACAGTCTCAATCATTACAGGTATAAGGGTTGGGAACCCTTATGATTATGGGCAATTGATATGAAGCATTTTATAAAACATTTAATGATTCTCTTCTAGTCTGAATCAACGGACGTGCAATGCCAGCAAATGGCCCAATTTGATGATTATTAAAATATGAAGATTTCCTGAAAGAGGATTAGGTTTACGAATTGATATTACTAGCACTGAATCTTAGTTAAAGTTAAGCAGATGAAATACCATATGAAAAGTAGAGTTGAAATTTGACAGATGTCACTCATTGACCTCGAGCTGGTTCCATGGTGGAAACTAAAATGTACAACCCTAAGAGTCCATGATTGGTTCGTAGGAATACTTCCTTGCTAAAAGTTGATAAATATTTGTCCACTACTGTAATAATCTAATAAGTTTTAACTCCCGCAAGGGAAGGTTACGTCTTAGTGATGTCGCTGTCTGTCTGTCTGCCTGTCTGTCCGTCCGTCCGTCCGTCTGTCTGTCTGTCTGTCTGTCTGGCTTGATTAAAACGAAATGTAATACACATTAGCTTGAACTGGTATAAGGTTTTGGTAATATATGTTTTCGTTATTCTGTTCTGGCTGACTGCAAGTGGGCTTTTTTTGTTGTTGTTGTTGTTGTTGTTGTTGTTGTTGTTTGTTGTTGTTGTTTTGTTGTTGTTTTTTGTTTTTTTTATGGGGGGGGGCAGTGTTAAAAGTGTACTGACCGAATTAGAGCACGAAACGTGCGTATGTGGACTATAACACCTGTCATATATTGACACGGGTGGACACACACAGACGCACTCACTTTTTTGGGGGGGGGGCAGTGTTAATAGGTAGTGTGGAAATGATTAGTTTATACATTCCATTTTAATGATGAATCATCATCACAACCCTAGCCGTGCATGAACGAACGCTCCCCAAAATGTCACTATGTTGTTAGTTAAGATTGAAAACCCCTTACGACATTTTCGTGACGTGAATATAACAACTTCTGCCACGAACATGTGTTATTTCAAGAATAAACTGCATTGTATCACGTAAACGTATGGATTCCTTCAACTGAACTGAAGTACGGCATCTATTTCCTTAAAGTCACATACATACATACACACACACATACATACATACATACATACATACATACATACATACATACATATATATACACACATTATAAACATCAGTATGAATTTAGAAGGCCAGAAGAAGGGGTGGTAAGGGGGGCAGCTGCCCCCTGAGATTTTGGAAAAAGAAAGAAAAAAGCTCCTTTTTGGATACATAGCGATGCTATTTAAAATCTTTATTTACGTGACGATTCCTAGCATGCGCGATTTCAATGGATAGTACACTAAAGTGACTGTACACTGACTCATGGCTAATATGTATGTATCTTATATCGCTATTGTACACTGGCTTAACTTTGAATTAAAATGTGGCCAGTTAAAATTGTAACATTTTGCAGCAAATTAAATTTTTTTGGCGCGAGAAAGTACAAAAGAAGTGCGCACATGCACTGTGCATTTTCTGCGAGTAACAGTAGTCTTGAAAGTCTCCTTCATTTGAAGCTAGCAAGTCACAATTATAATGTCAGCGAGTGAAACTCAAAAAAAGAAGGAAAAAGTCGTTCAACGTGAGGTTGCCTGCTATGCTGCATGCAGTGACTCGTGACTCCGAAGATGCGCTCGATCTCATTTACATCTTGTTCCTTATATAAAAACATTACATGCTGATAAAACGGCAGATCTCTTTTTGGAATATTTGGTGGCCCTGAAAAACTATTAAACTACGTACGCAGTTTAAGATCCACTATTTGAAGATAGTTCTTTCAATAATTGTGTTCGACGTTGTCTTTGGTTAAAATGTTGTTTGATATAATTATCTCATTGCACACTGACACTAGCGTTATTCCGCAATTCATTTTGAAGCGACAATTTGCTATGGAATAAATGGCCCTGAATTTGTAAACAGAATCAAAATCCAAACTTCAATTCCCATTATAATGATAATGACAAGGATAATTCACTGAGTTCACCAAGGGTTCCAACATAAACGAGGCCATAATAGTTTTGGGAGTTGGGTAAAGAAAATGATTATTTTGTTGTGTTACTTATTTGAGAAAGCACCATCCATTTTTTTTTACTTTGAATGTGACATCTTTTCGGCAACTACCTTGAAAGATACGACATTAGGCCAGAAAAAATGAAAAAGCTGTTCAACCTACCCATATATGTTTTTCTGGTGATGGGCAATATATCCTCATGCGGGCTTCGCATTTTTTTTTCAAAATTAAGGATATTTCTTTATATTTTCTGAATAGTACATGTAACAATATACATTTGAGTCTATTCCAAATTATATAATATCTTATACAGTGGTTTACTTGGCTCTGATGTTGCATACAAGCATGAATTGAGATTAAATATCCAATGTGCACTAAAAAGAATTGAACAAAAGTTTACGACCATTGGGCCATCAAAAGTCTGAAAGTCTTGAAATGTTTTGCTCTTTATTCGGAATTTTTTGGAACGAAATTAAACTTCAGGAGAAGTCATTTACCATGTGCACATCCGCATAATATCTTTCAGCTTTGCCACAACAAAATACACTTCCAGATAATATGTAATACATAGCATAATTGTTTCAATTCTGGTATTTTATTATGTCTATGGTTCGATATTTTATGCCTCTAAACGGCCTCCTACACTGTCTTATTTTCATTTTTTTTTTCACCTTTCGGGTTGTCTCCTTCCAGTGCATCATTGTACCATATGATTTTATATCTCCACTGTAGTGTAGGTGACAGAAGCCTGTCTAAGCTAAAATAATGCTTGAGTTTCAATTGGCGGGGCTTAACATTTTTTGAGAAGAGAGGGTGAGAGGAACAACACCATTTGTTTAACCGCAAATTGTGTACATTTCCTAACTGTAGCTATGCAGACAAATTGCATGAGATAGTATCAAGATGACTGAATAAGTTCTATCTAAACTCAATCTGAAATATTTTGCTGTCATTATATATGGTTTGTTTTATCCTTGTCAAGCATTGTGAAAAATTGAAATTGACCTACTTACCCAATGCGATGGGTTAGGTTACCCGTAGACAAGCATTTTTTATTTTTTTCTGACCTTACATATAATATTTAATTGCGTATGCTAATATATATATTATGTAAATTGCACGCAAATTTATGTAAATTAGTACTTTTCTAAATTTTAAATGCATGATTGCACCAAGACAAAGTTCTGCCCCCCTGGGCAATTTGGTCAGGCTACGGCCCTGCATACATACATACATACATACATACATACATACATACATACATACATACATACATACATACATATGTCTGATGAACGCATTGAGCGTGAAACTCGGAGTTACAACTTAGCACCTCAAGTTCCAACCAACTCACTTTGATTACATACATACATACATACATACATACATACATACATACATACATACATACATACATACATACATGCATGCATACATACATACATACATACATACATACATACATACATATCTCTTTACTGACCTGTTGCACGTAGACAATAAATGTACAGGCAAAGCCACCGAATGGCCACCATCCAATGATACTATTTATTGCAGTAAATGGTATACACACTATCGCCATCACTAGATCTGACACGGCCAGGTTGATGAGAAAGGAGTTGAAGTTAGTCCGAACATGGTTAGCAAAGGCAAGGATGCATATTGCTAATGTATTTCCCAGGACTGATAATAGAACAATGATGGCCAGTCCAACGGTGATCAAAATACCAACAATGCCAACATTATTGCCGATGTACCGAGGACAATATGTGTCCATAAATGTATCCACCATACTTTCCGGGTAGTCGGCATATTTCTCCGAATAATTCCAGTTGTCGTAAGATCCAAAATAGTATAGGTAACTGCTGTTATAAGATACACTGTCGTTGTAGTCAGGACAGATTTGACACACATAGCATAATAAACGTTGGTATTCCGAGCTATTGTAATTGTAGGTATTGACTTCCATTTCACTATATCGCGTGTTTTTGATCGCTGACGATAATGCAACAATAGAATCCAGAGTATGAATTGAACCACAAGTTGTTATTACGTTTCACAAATTACATACGTTGAAAACAAGGAAGATTAGTCAATACTCATCTGTGTAGGGTTTATCAAATACATTTGTATAGAAACTAGGAAGATTTCAATGTGATCGTCACACAGCAGGTGGGAAGAACAAAATACTGCGAGGCTTCACCTGGAACAATGTTATCTGTCAATACTACGCAAAGTTGATAGCAATCCTTTTCACCCACTCCAAATTTCACCATCAAATAAGTTACACATGCGCAGTGGCAAGAATTCAATTCACAAATGTATGGGTAGTAAAGAGGTTGTAATCAAACTGCATCAGACTGGGATATTAAAGTGTAGATAACATTTCAATGACGCGGGCTACTCTTTCTTTTCTTTACTCGTGTGACTCCTCTCTAGGATTAATAAAGAAATGATTGGCATTAACTGTTATTACGAACTTGTACGTCACAATTATACGTATATACGTACATTCGTACACACACACACACACACACACACACACACACATATATATATACATACATACATACATACATACATACATACATACATACATTGTACATATATACATACATACGTACGTACGTACGTACGTACATATGTAACAACACAGAGCTTTCTTGTATGTATGTATGTATGTATGTATGTATGTATGTATGTATGTATGTATGTATGTATGCATGTATGCAGGTAGGTAGGTAGCTAGGTAGGTAGCTAGGTAGATAGGTATGCCTGCCCGCCTGCCAGATTTATTTTATTTATCATATTCTTTTTTAAATTTCAATGATGTATATGTATGTATGTATGTATGTATGTATGTATGTATGTATGTATGTATGTATATTCACCAGCATATGAATTATATATTTGTGTGTACTTATATATAAAAAGTTATGTCTATAATGTCCTGCTCTACCAATACATTTATGAAGATTGATGGATTTCCATGCTTTAAAACAAAATCCATAAAAATCCATCGCATACCATTAAAGGAAATTTGAACAAGGTAATATAAAGGAAAGATCCAAAGATAAATATAGATGCTGGTGAATATAAATCAACAATAAGAGTTATTGGAATATATTATATGAATATCAGATATGAATTATATATTTGTGTGTACTTACATATAAAAAGTTAAGTCTATAAAGCTCTGCTCTACTAATATTCTATAGATCTCTCACCTCTCCAGTGAGACACATATGAGTTATATATTATATATATATATATATATATATATATATATATATATATATATATATATATATATATATATATGTGTGTGTGTGTGTGTGTGTGTGTGTGTGTGTGTGTATGTGTGTGTAAACTATGAGAGTATATATATACACACACACACACAAATACATACATATAGGCACGCAGAAACCAATATGTGACTGTACAATCTACACTTTAAGATAGCAAGATTGAATGGAAACAATTTCTTGCTACATATTGTCTAAATAAAATGAACTTACGTACCACCATGTAGACATTTACTGAAGACATCAAAACATTGGCATACGCGTGGCTATGTCTAGTTATAGTATATTTTCTATTGTTTATTTCATTCCGAGTAAATGTAGCAGGAAATTGTGATATTCACTTATCTTGAAAACGTAGCATATGCAGTTTGGTAATGGTTTGTGTGTGGTTATATCACAGGAACTGTGGTTATATCAAATGGCCAGTTAACGGTAACATACAACGTTATAACACACTTTCAAAACGCAATTATATTGAAAACAGGAGTCAATATTGTAACAAAGACTGTACCGGTGTTGAAAGTTTGTATATGTATGGACCATAATCTTTTTATAATAAAACATAAACAAATTATGACGGTACGTCCGATTATTTATGTTTTTAGAAGTATAGGACGTGCATTGTTACACTATCATGTACGCAAACAAGCACAGAGAGCATTACCATTACAATATTGCCCACAACAATGCAGTTGAAATTGTACGTAATAGTCACACGACGATAGAAAGAAGGGTCTTCTCGTTTAAGATATTCTGAACCAATGAGATACTAGTTTTAGTGTAACTATACATATGATATGATACTCAATTAACTTTCTTATGGGGTGTTTATGTCTGTCCAATATCAGGAGATATCAAAGATGGCCTACATATCAATATATGATGTAATAATATTCTTCGTATTGTACTGTTTTATTGTCAACCTATTACAGTATCTTCTTTCTGGAAATTCAAACAGCGATCGAACACAGGTGCAGAGTTTGGAATTCCATAGTTATAGTAGCAGTGTAATACGTTGGTAACATCCACATTAAAAATAAATTGTGAAGGGGTTGAGGGATTTTCCCTAGACATCCTGTAATTACGTTACCAAACGATAATCCCACTAGTCTACAAATTACATCATATGTAAGATGTTACTTTCTGTACATGTTTATATATTCACCACCAACATATCCCTAAATTGCTTCAGAACCTATTTATTTGAAATTTGCTAGCTAAATTAAATTAGTATTCGAAAGCTTTAAGCTTAAAATGACAGTTTCCTAATCTCAGTATAAACACTGCTTTGGTATTGCATTAGTTTTAATTTCCATTTATCGAAATGAGATTCTCACTAAGTACTCTTTTCGCAGTCCTTTTTGTTTTTAAAATAGAGATAAAATGTCATCATAAATATCTGAACCGTTTTTGGTCATGTTGATATCTTCTGAAACTTCTTTAAATTGAAAGATATGTATCAAGCATATGAATAAAGTGGTTTCTCCCTTAGCGTAACGATTGAAGTCTTACCCTTAAGTGATTAAGGAAAAGATAGCTCTTGGAAAGAAGACGAGACTTCTATCCTGATTTTTTTCTACGGCTGGGAGCCCTTACGACTCGTTGTTGAAATTTACCTGAGTAATGTATGCTACCTATGATACTCTCTCATTCACGGACACATGAATCATTAATATTATAGAAATATATCTTTAAATCCAAACCAACTTGAAGTTATTCGCTAACATGATACATCCATCCATCCATCCATCCATCCATCCATACATCTCTCCATCCATCCATCCATACATCCATATATCCATCCATACATACATACATACATACATACATACATACATACATACATACATACATACATACATACATACATACAGGCAGACAGACTGACAGACAGACATACAGACAGACTCTCTTTAAACACCCTACTTTCTCGTCATATGAGAAGAACAATTCATACTTGATATAGAGAGTGATGAGCGGAGAGTAATAATAGTGACATGCACAAGGTAAAAGTGTCCACTCTTAAAATCAAATGTATAGTACATTTACCTTGTTATGTTTGACAGATTTGCCGAAACCTGTAAGACTGCCGCCAATGTGATGGACCATTAAAAGTCGTTGTAATGAAATAATCTGGATTTGAAAGGCAGCCCAGAGTTCAACTTTGCTATAGGTTAAAGTAGCCTCGTTTCAAATAATAAAATAATCGCTTTGAAAAGGAAGAGCAGACATCTTTTATAAGCTAAGAACTTCTTAACGAAGAACCTACCTTTATCTTCTAGAGACACTAAGAAGATAGGTGAGTTGTCTAGACACCGCATTTGTCAATAAGTGCACCACATGAACATCACAATTTAAAACATAATTCGTCAGGACAGTAATGGAGTATCATAAAACAGATGCGTGACAATAACGTACTACTAGTAAAAACTGGTTTCTCCTCAAGTACCTCAAGTATTATAATTTGAGGTAATTGTACACGTCCCAGAAGAACACTTCTTTACATAATAGACGAACGACCTTAAACAAGGGCCCTTTTAGTTAACAGTATAGCTCCATTAACTAAGCAATATAATATTACAAGACAGATGATATCCGATAAGGACAATCGTCTAGGTTAAGAGTCGTAACAGGGATATGTAATTCATTTAGTAAACATATCTATGTGAATTACAACTACTCTCTTCTTTGTTTCTATTTGAAATGTTAATGGGCAAACTTACTTTATTTGACTGCATTTGAAATATAACAGAAGGAAAGTGAGACAATACAAGCATACTTCAATCCAATACATAAAATAGATAACATCTAAATCTCCATTTTTGTCGAGTCAACACAATTCTTGTCGGTTCAAAATCTTTGGAAACATGTTTTTCCCCAAAATGGATTACACTGCAACTCCTGAAGCATAATCCTAAATCTACAATGAAAAAGAATACTTATGGTTGTCAGCAAAATAATCCACCTAACCATGAATGAGACACAGGTTCAATCTTCTTTTTTGGCAATCGCGCGTACTACAATTAATATAAAATAATGAACTGACTACAAGCACCATTTTTTAGTTTACAAAGCTGCCATTATTTCCTGAAGTTGCTTGCCTTGCTTTGAGAATTATGAAATACAGGATGATGAATTGTGGATATTTCTTAAAGCCAAAAAACGGAGCTTTCGATTAGAACAACTTGATGCATACCGAGGTCTATGTTGGAAATCTAGTATGGAAACATATCTCTCTCTCTCTCTCTCTCTCTCTCTCTCTCTCTCTCTCTCTCTCTCTCTCTCTCTCTCTCTCTCTCTCTCTCTCTCTCTCTCTCTCTCTCTCTCTCTCTCTCTCTCTCTCAGTCTTAACTCACCCATTAATCTTTCATCAATGACCCTCAAGAGTAGCTGATCACTTGTATAAACATAGCTGTACTATTCTCCAAAGGGTATGTAGTAATTGAACTTTAAAAGACGTTGAGTCTTTTAGTTTCAAATAACTCAGCGAAATAACAGACTAAACAACCCTTAGGAAACCTTTAATAAGCTTCGATGGTTGATGCTCATGTTCTCGTTACACTAATTAGCCCCTCTTATTTGGAAAACAAACCAATAAATAGCGATTTGGGTCGTGAACTGTTGCATACTCAAGTCTCTGGAAATATAATGACTATCAAGAACCTTTTTTTAGTTTACAAAGCTGCCATTATTTCCTGAAGTTGCTTGCTTTACTCTGAGACTTACAAAATACAGAATGATTAATTGTGGGTATTTCTTATAAGGCCAAAAAACGTCTGAAAGTTATTTGACAGTTATAAATTGACGTAAACAGACGCATAACTAAACTTTCAAGTTACAATCCTTAGGAAATGTTTGATTTATTTCATTGATTGATGTGTAGCCATACCTTTAATGTACTTAACTGAATATTTTACGGGGCTTTCGATTCGAACAACTTGATGCATACAGAGGTCTATGTTGAAAATATAGTATGGAAACATCTCTCTCAGTCTTAGTCCATCCATTAATCTTTCATCAATGACCCTCAAGAGTAGCTGATCAATTGTATAACCATAGCTGTACTATTCTCCAAAGGGTATGTAGTAATTGAACTTTAAAAGACGTTGAGTCTTTTAGTTTCGAATAACTCAGCGAAATGACAGACTAAACAACCCTTAGGAAACCTTTGATAAAGTTCGATACTCTCATGTTACATTGAACAACATTTCCGTCTCAACTTGAAAAAAAAATTAAATAGCATCTGCACCCTAGCCGGTTATTAAAGCATACGATATGTAATAATAATAATAATAATAATAATAATAATAATAATAATAATAATAATAATAATAATAAAAATAATCTTTATTTATACTGGATAGTTCTTTAAGCATTTAAACACTTGTCTCCCAAGAAGTCCAGTGAGGGCCATCCCTCATGGGTTCAGTGTTAATACTGGTGAGGGGGAAGGGGAGGAGGGTGCAAATGGACAGGAGAGGTGGGGGAGGAGGACTCCGACTGAATTTCGAAATCCAGTATGCCACTACCCAATTTGAAAGATTAAATATGTTTTAAATATGTTTTACTGCTTACCCTTCAACGATAACTTAGACAGATGTTGTGCATATGAAATTTCCAACAGAGACCTTAACTAGCATGCAACAGTTCACGACCTGAATCGCTAGTTATAAACTTCAATCGTTCGCCAGGGCATTACAGTAACGTTAACTTCGATCACTACCAAGGATACTGTTTAACAGATTATGGGGCTTTAAGTTTGACATACATACAGAAGCTAGTGACATCACTCCAAGAAATATCAATCTTTGAGAATTGTTTAGTGAGTGAGATACCCTTAAATAGAGCCTATTCGTTTTGCTATCTTCTTTGATTTCATCGAATTCGTGTTTAAAGTCGCCTCTATCCGAAACGCTCAACCTCAGCATGCATCTAAGATGTGACTGGGATTTCTCTGGGGCGACACCAGTGTTCCCTAGATTTTATTATATATTGAACGAGTATACACTGGTATCTATTAATTTATGTATGGAGCAAATGGACGATAATCGCTACCAATTAAGTTTTGTTAAAGTGTTTTTGTTATAAAATGTCTTGTACTTTAAACATTGCTATGCACACAACCATAAAATGTGCGAGTGTATGCTCGAAATGATGTATTTAAATCAAGGCGATTGAACATTGCAAGTATTAAATTACCTCAATTATGATTCTGTGTGTCGCGATCACATACACACATTTGGACAAAATCAACCTAACTCTTCATGTGTTTAAACAAAGTATATTATTGAAAAGCAAAGATAACATTGATCAGTTGATGATTGATTTAAATCTTTATCGAATTCACATCTCCCTCTCTCTTACTCTGTTCCCTCTCCCTTGGTAAATCGCTGGATATTCTATCTCTGCTATAAGAATGCAGTGCTGCTCCATTATAGCGATCAAAGATTACTACACACTTTTGTATATGTTCAATTGCGTATATATTGGACACCCCGTAGATAGTTTTCTTCATTCAGTTACATAGTCTGTAAACAATCTCGATCTAGCCTGTAGCATGATAATGTGCCATCAATGACGTTTTTATCTAGTATTACATCGACTATTACTTCGAATGCAGTAATGTACCATGAATCTTAAGTCCTGCTCATACCCTACAGAGTTCACGTCAAATGTTCGTGTATGAAGAAGATCATCACTAAAATGTCAGATATGCTATGGCTGATGTACCGTCGGCCAATATGCAGTTATGAATGTCTTTGGGGGACATATGTAAAATCTAACATACATAAAGATTAAAAAAAACTAATAATTCTGCTCAAAGCGATAATATTCCCCAACTTTCCTTCACTTTTAATGATGTCTCTGGAGGTTACAATTATAAATATCTTCGAGGGGCGTATATAACTTGTAGACTGTATGGCAATAAAAAAAACCCATTGAATTCAGAAAACATTCCTTTACTCTTGATGCGATTTTATCACTTTTAAAATCAACATTGGATCACAATCAGAGCCATTGATCACGTGATCGTTTGTATTGTGTTTATTGATTCGATTGTGTATATCTATTTGGCAGCCAGTCATTACAACAAACAAACAAATTATTTCATGTGGTCACAAGTGCACGATTTTGTAGAAAGCCAGGACAAAAATTATAAGGGAATCTTCCGTAATTACAAGGGTACGACCAGTCGTACGTTTATAGAGGTTACGTAAAAGAGCATGGCTCGACAGAAAAGATGTAGTACTGGAAAACCCCTCAAAACCCACTGAATTGTTTAACAAGCTTAACACAGACCTTGCAAGGAAATAAGCAAGCATTACTAATTCATTCAACAGACAATTTGACATTACAGATGAATTTCACCTGAGACTGACTCGTCCACAAATTGCTCTAACAGTATCCACAGGTTAATGATTGAAACACTACTGTCAGAGGAATTCTTAATCAGCAAGGAGTTTGAAAATATTCACGGTCTAATTTTTAAAGACATTTGCAATTTGTAGATTGGCCTTTTTGTGTCCAATTAGCTGACAGTGAAATGAAAAGAACACGTGCGTTACTTTACGTGAAGATTTCATACGGTATGAGAATAGTAATTTCCGACGACTACAGTTAAATCATGTTCTCAGTAACTACGTCTCGACTCGTCCTTTGAGTTTGAATGAACAGTTCATTGACATGCGATTATGTTGGATAAGATTTCCTTGTGTAAAATGTGATGTTTCAAAATATAGTTACTGATTGTGAAAACATGTAATACACAGAGCTATTTTTCGGGGAAAAGGAGTGTTTGAAGGGAACCGCCACTCCAGGAAATAAATACGTTTTCATAAAAGAGCAATGCATTTCAAAGATACCCTATAATAGTAATACCAATAGCACAGGGTCAACTTGAAATGTTTCCACCAAATCGCAAGTAATTGTAGGTATTGTAAAATCACGAAATGACTCGCCAGAACTCATATTTTATGAATTCCAAATTGTCTCTATTTCTTAGGGCGGTGTTCCCATTTAAGAGAACTCGAACATTGTGCTGCAAACGTATTTACGAGAACATCCCCTCGTGAACTTACTCACGTGCAGAGTAATCTTGTGAAGAGAAAAATTAAGATTGAAGAGTTTCCAACAAAGTAACCCTGAGAAAAAAGTCTACACAATATGATCCTCTGAATGTATTTTAGTGGATCTAAAGGTAATTCCCAGAATGATAACATCGTTGCCAAGTTTTTAAACTAAGATATGACATGTTCCCCAAAGGAAATGAAACTTTCTCTTTGAAACGCTAAGTTCATTTTTACCTCTCGTAAGGGTATGGGAGGTATTAAAATAGGAATGTCTCTGTGTGTGTGTGTGTGTGTGTGTGTGTGTGTGTGTGTGTCTGTCTGTCTGTCTGTCTGTCTGTCTGTCTGTCTGTCTGTGTCATCATTTTCTAAAATTCAGCTGGCTCAATTGTAATGAAATTTTGGATATATAATCTTTAGGATAATAGCTAGACCTGATTAGGTTTTGAGCCAGATCGGTTAATGTTTAATTAGAGAAATTTGCATATTAATGAAATCAAATAATTAAGCAATATCTTAAGACTCCATACTTCAATTTCAATAAGAATTAGTATATTCATCAAACATAAGAAAATACATTTGTTCATGTACTTTAAACTGTTAAGACAATATAATTACACTATATTAATTTGAGTAAACTCGGAAGGCTGCCCTCAGCACCACATCGCTGGACCCATGTCACCATTTCATCTCACTCAAACTGAAACCTTTTTTTCAGCTTCGTTACCGGATCGAACACATTACGTGAACTTAGAGTTCACTTCATGCTCTTCAAAGATTCATTTGAGGTTAACCATGGTTCACACGTACACATCGTTCAGAAATAAAAATTATCATGGTGTATACCAAGTTCATAGTTCTCCTCAGCAACACAAATTTGTTTATACCATAGGGTTTTTTTAGTTTAATTTTAATAATTGGTGGTTCCCTTATGGGAGGCTGTCAGTTTACATCTGGTAAATAATTTATGTAGTGTATGTGCGGTAAAAATGTATTGTATATGCAGTTCATTCAATTATGTCTGACGGTTCATGGCATGCATAGCTTCAAAGTATTTCTAAATAACACACGATTTAAGAATTTCAACGAAATCTGTGCCATATGCATAATTCCTATTCATTGAGGACTGAAGGTCGATTGCAGTAGTATTATCTAGTAAGGTATTTTTTTCAATATGGCAGAATAAATGAAATATCTAGTAGACATGTTACTCTGTGCTTAAATGCATTCGTAGGTAGATCGTGATATCAGCTCTTCGTTTTGCTGCATGATAATGTCACGGCCAAGGCAACCAAATGAGAAGTAGGATAGCGGAAATTAGGTAGACGAGACGAAGCCGAGAGTACTTCACTATATTTCTCTTTTCGTGTCGAGAATATTCAGTTTGTTACAATCTCAATACCAAGCATTCATTCCCAGTATAAGACTATTCTCCAAAATTTCAATTTCTGAAAACATTATTTTATCTCTAGCTACTCGAATTTATATACTAGTATATATAGAGGGAGCCTTCAGTAATTACGGGGGGGGGGTTAACTTTTTACAAATCTGTTCTCGAGGGAGGGCCATATTTTAGAAAGTATGATTAGGGGAGAATAACATTTTACTAAGACTCATTGTATTGTCTAACTTTGCACTGTACTATTTAGTGATTTTGACATACCTTCGCTAGCTGCCACCGGTTCTACATCCCACTGCTGTCACAACGGTTAGTGTTAGGTTTAGCTACCATAACGTCAGACCATATCCATCAAATCGCTGCTGACAACCACGTGGTTAATTAATAGTCAGCTGTGATGTGATGAGAGAAATGGGTCTCATAAGAGTAAGACGGGAACAGTGATGTAAGATATTGCGGATAATGTTGTGCATGTGTTGGCCTAGGTCCGATAATGTAACGGTCTGGCATTCAGCTCAACCAATGAGATCCAAACACAGGTATTGATTAATGTAGTGCATTCGCACAAATTCAATGTGGTGGTAGTAGTTGGGACATAAGGGAGCCTTCAGTATTTACAAGGGGGAGGGCAGGAGGAATCACACATGGTCTGTTTAGTAAAACATGACCCTCCCCCATTCTCCATTTGTAAAAAGTGACCCTCCCCTTTGTCCCATTTTGTAAAACATGGCCCTCCCCATGACAATTGCATATACTGAACGTTAATCAATATTCCCATTATATGTACATACAGATTAAATGATTTTGAGTCTTTATTAGAAAGCAACATTTCTTCATGTAAAGTGACAAACAGTAAAAGACTGGCTAGTTACCTTTCTCTTATAATCATACACAATCTATTTAGTATCTAAAACGTGCTTTCCATGTTGTGCATACTCTGCCTGATCTGGTCACTTGTAAAAGTTCCCTGATACCATTGTCACCATCATCACCTTCACCTTCAGTATTGCCATTATCAGTGTCACTCTAATCTGACTCACTGGTACTAATTGAGTCAGCACATGTATCACTGTCCGTGTTCTCTATGACATTCAAAACTAAATCATCATCATCATCATCATCATCATCATCATCATTGCTGCCATCACCTTCTTATTTTAACAGCAACATTCACGTACAGTGTGAGTGATAAGGTGAGATGGGTACACTCAACAAAATGCATCGTTTTATTAAACAATTTTTGCATGTAAAGTACTCGTAAAAATAAATGTTGAGTGCTCATCTCACTTTTACATCTCAAAACACCCAAATTGACAATCATTGAATCTTCAATTTGGTCACAAAACTATGGATTGTAAAATGTGACCCTCCCCTTAACATTGTAATGCAAAATATGACCCTCGTCCAAGAACCGGTTTGTAAAATGTGACCTACCCCCCGATTCCTCCGGCCCTCACCCCCCCTATGGTAAATACTGAAGGCTCCCTAACCATTACCTTTAAAACTTTCAATATGGTGACAGCGATGGAATTAAGTTCATACCATTGATTTTGGGACCTTTCCTTTTCCATGCCTGGCGGCATTTACACTTAGTTGTTGAAATCTTTCAACAGGGGAGGTCATGCTTTACAGAAAGGAAATTGAAGGACGGTCCCTTTTTAGCAGACCTTATGGAAAGAGGGTCATATTTTATGCAAAAGTCTGCACCTGATTTCCCCCGGCTCACCCCCTTGTAATTACTGACACATGTATCTCACTGGAGATAATCTTGTTCATTGCAATATTTATAGCAGAGTATTATAGACGTAATCCGAGGAATTAGGGAGTCACAAGTTGTAGCTTAGAGTTTCACGTTTTTGCGATCTGCAGGCAAATGGTCGCCAAAGCGTGAATTGCAGAGCTGCAACTTTTGACACTTCTTAATTATCGATTATCTATTCTCTGTCTCTCCGTCATCATTATATTCTTTAGAGAATTACTAGTATTACAAATAATATTCCGGTGCTGACAGCACGAGTGATACTCAAACTAACTGTTTTGATTTCAAATGTAATGTTCATGTATTATATTCCTAGCTCAGAGGACTTCACATAAAATGAACATGTAATGCAAAGACAGAAGAAATACTACTCGACACGGCAGCTTAATCTTTCCAGCTCAAATGAGGAATAACAACGTCCAAAGTTATTTCATTTGTATTCAAAGAGCAATAGATGTAACGAAAACTTATTAATTAGCAGAACGTTAAAAGACTCTTTCCCCCAAGTGAACTCTGGCATCATGCAAGTAAGTGAAATTAAACCTGGTCGTACGAACACAGGGCTTAAAATAGGCCTTATCTGTTTACAACTTGTTTTCGTTATCATTGACCTTTCCATTTATTTTCCTTTATAAAATTATACTTTTCCAACAAGGTGTCATGTAACAAAGTAAAATTTTGAAAACCTGGCTTTACTATGGTTACCTTTTATCAATGCATTACATCTACTTAGCGCACTCAAGGGGCAACCCTTCGAGAATGACGTCGGCAACCCCTGTAACAAGTTAATCTTTTAACTGGTTTCAAATCATTACTTTATTAACTCTAACTTTCATATCCGAAATTTAAACGAAACCGTCTTACCAACTACAGAATACTTTGTGAAAATGCTTTCTATCTCATTATGATGACTTGGTTTCTCAGCCTCGCTATGTCATCACCATATCAGAGCGAAAGCGCTCACTCACACGTGCTAAGGGAAAGTTGCAATTTCAAATTCAATTTAATGCAGCAGATTTCGACAGGATTCCGACTTAATGGTAAATATAGCATGAAGTTCAACGAATAAAACCCTGTGCTCTAGTGACATAATTCTTGAGGTTTTCACATTCAGTTTGTTTGGCTGGACACACGTAGTCAGTTACAGACAACGGATCAGAGCTAAGTCACCTGAAATTCAATTTCTGTGCCATTTGTTAATTACAGGGTTTCATCAAAGATGTACTGGCGATTACAGTTGCAGTTAGCGTGAAGAGTATTAAAGTGATCTTAGACCCGGCCTTTCATCGGTTGTTCCTGTTAAAAGTATTAAAGCGTGGTTACTTACTAATTGTGTCGATGCATATAAGTCGCTCACAGCTGTGTCAATATAGTTGAGTAAAGACAAATCGTTGCCTAGCCCGACAACAATCTTACCTACCTAACACTTAATTTTTTCGACTGGCTAAGCAAGCGACTTAAGTGAGCTACATTACCAAATGGTATTCAATTGAAAGAAAGGAATTGAATTAACATTACCAACTGAAAGAGATATGTAGTTATACTCCTTCCCGCCTGTCCCCTTGTTTCAACCGTGCTCTAAATTCCATTAAATGGGACACTTTTAAAACCGTCTATACGTACCTTGACCAGGTATTGAACACGGTGTCTCTAGCTCTATATCTACCCTACCCAAAGACGTACTCATGTATTGTTTATCATACATCCATACTCCTGTGTAGTAAAATTTAGCGAATCACATAACTTTACATGTTTACATTGAACTGATAAATATCCCATGCTCATTGTACCTCTTATAGTGTTGATATTAAGTAATTGATAGTCAAAAAGTATCAAAATGGATGTATTTGATTCATATCATTTTCTAGATACTAAGTTTATAATCGAACATTATATATATAGTTATAAAAAAAAGCTGAAGTTATGCAGGTAAATGTGTTTATACCATGCAGCATGTATCTGATGTATGTATGTATGTATGTATGTATGTATGTATATGTATGTATGTATGTCCGTCCGTCCGTCTGTCTGTCTGTCTGTCTGTCTGCATTATGATTTTAAGTTTATTACACACTCTGATCTCCCATGATTCATTCACAATATGATTTCAAGTTTGTTTAATCTGATCTCCCATGATTCATTCACAATATAATTTCAAGTTTATTACACACTATGGAAGATCTGCCATTACAGATTGGAAGAACACTTTTTAGGATCTTTTAAGTTGATGTCAGTTTCCGTGTCCACAATTGCTGGCAAGACTTCACAATGTTCGCGATTTTATTATTTTTTCTCGAACATGTTAAAAAAAAGTTTAGAGTCAGCAGTGAAAAACTACGTCGGGTAACCGGAACCAAAACTTTTTTCCAGGCCTTATTACACACTATAATCTCCCATGATTCATTCATCACGATGTATGTGTAACAGTACTGTAATACCCATGTATGTGTAACAGCACTGTAATACATATACCCATGTATGTGTAACAGCACTGTAATACCCATGTATATGTAACAGCACTGTAATACCCATGTATGTGTAACAGCACTGTAATACATATACCCATGTATGTGTAACAGCACTGTAATACCCATGTATATGTAACAGCACTGTAATACCTATGTATGTGTAACGGCACTGTAATACCCATGTATGTGTAACAGCACTGTAATACCCATGTATGTAAATATTTCTCATTAGGAAAATATACATTTAAATTGCTTACTTCTACTTTCTCAAACTATAACTCCTGGCGTGAAAAAGCGACTCAATAAACGTCACTCTCAATAATATCATCACTTTTGCATTGTTACTAGCAATATCTTACCCGTCTCGGAGGTCACACAGATTCAAGGAAAATGATACACTGGAGACTGGTTGTTTGTAATGAAGTGTGTTTACACTTTATCAGTTATTCCATAATTCCATAATTCAAATGAAGTCGATTATGTAGACTAATGAGACGGGGGATAACGGATTGTGTTTAGATCTGTGATAACAAAGGTTGCAGTTCCTGCGCCCTATATGATAAGCGAGCTCATCCTAGAAAAGTGATATTATAAATACTAGCTAGAACAACATTCACACGACACTAAAGTATTAGAACAGTATAACTTCTAAAGTTTGACGTCACTGCAAGTACACATATCAGTCTAAAAGTATGGTAATTTATTCTCTGTACATTTAATGTATGTACGCGTATTCTAAAAGCAGTCTATGAGGGCGATGCCACAAGAAATACTTTGTATATAGCCATGTAGAGCTTCATGATAAACCTAAACTTGCCTGTGGCTGGCTTATTCATAAATATTTCAAGCATCGAGACGGTGTCTTGCTCGCTAGAATGTTTTGGATTAAAGAAAGATTAAATGTGATGGGTTTAATTTATATAGCAATGTTTTCCCCTTCGAGGCAAATAGAATAGAATCCACATATGCATGTCTTACATGCTTCGACATCCATAAATATTCAATAAACCATATCTGATCGAATCATGTACTGTCTGCATGTTAACGTAGAGATGTATATCAGACAGGATAGGTCCTGCATATCTTTAGAGTGCAACTCAGAGCACACATCTCCATCAACGCCCACCAGTTTGGGTCTAGCTAGTTAGGCAGTTAATACTATAATTCAAAAACCAAAGAAGAGTGCCCTCAATTGTTGGAGCGCGAAGCTGATGTTATACTGCATCGTTAATGATAATTGGTTTGGTCACTTGCAATGAGTGTCTCCATCCACAATTAGTTATTTATCTACAATATATGTACATTGTATTTTATAACATGTAGCCGTGTAGGCCTCAGTGGTTGGCTTAGATCATACCACGTGGCATGAAAAGTTGACCCATATTGACCTCAATATTATATAGGGTCACTATTCGCGTTCTATTTTCCTTCGGGCAATATTCCTGTAGCACTGATTTTTAAAGGAAAATATGGGCGATCTTTAAAAGAAAAAAAATTGCTGTAGTTTCACACACATCCAGTAGCACTAAAGCTAATGTGTCTAATATGTCTTCGATTTTATAACGTGGTGTTGTATTGACTGTTAGTTCACTATTTCCTAAGATCTGCGGGGTTGTATTGTAAGAGCGTAATAGCTTCATCCACTTGTTTTTGGTACTAATAGTTAGCGACAATATTAAGGCGATTGATCGTGATGTATATTGTTTTTGAAGTTTAATCCCTAAATTACATACTTGAAGACTAGGGCTTTGAACCCGAGAGAAAATAGCTGAAATCATGCTGTATGGAGAGCTCATTTAAATCTCATCATTAGGCAGATGCTAATTGTAGAGCCCAGGCTCATTTTTGTTTTGCTTGGAATGTTCGCCAATACTTCCTTTACACCGAACAATCCAATCTGCTCGATAATTTTGGATTTTTGACCAAAAAGAGACACACTTTTAGCCCAAATTTGCATATCACTGATGGGATCGTCATGTCATGAACAATTCTTAATCTAAACACCTTTAAGAACGCCCCAACCTAATTTCAGACAGATCTGCCAAGTAGTTTTGGAGTTTAAGTTTTTGACCAAAATCACTTTTTTGGCCTCAAATCACACATCGGTGGTAAGATCATTTTGATTTGAACAATTGCAACAATCTGTGTATGCCTACTGACATTATACACAGCAGGCTGTTACAAAGACCAAATTCAAGCAAAGGTTTAATCCTTGTTATGCAAAAGATGATAGTTTGATATAAGACGAGGCTTGTAGATGCCTTATTTAATTTATTTCAAAAAGGTTACCTATTCCCCTGTTGGCTTTTGTTGTTTGTCCTATGGAACCAATTTCAAAGCAAATTAGATGTGTGTCCCCTGCCCCTTAAATAATTGATGGGGGCGTTCTACCTATTGCACCTGAGTATATGGATATTTTCCGATACAGACGTAACAATGGGATAGCCAGTTCGACAGTTATACTTTTCTGATTGTTATTAATAAATACAACGACGCCTGCTTGGTTTGAAGTTACGATGTAAGATTTGATTTGAATTCGAAGTGTACAGTATATAAAACATTGTGTTTTGCAAGAGACAAGGTATCAATGGCTGGCAAACATGTTCCCACCATCCAATACACTATGTAGAGATTGTGCTTTACAACATCATTTACTTTTAAAGATAATTGAAATACTCCTTTCCTGCTGCTCCCACTGCAAGACGCTTAGCCGCCTTATATTCTCACAAGAAAAACACACAGAGATTACATATATACAAAAAAAAACTATGGACTTTGCTTTGTAGAAAGCGGGTAAAAATTGGTGAAAAACTGCGAGAAACTGACAATTTACGGCAACGTGTATGAAGTACAGCTACTCCTAGTAAAGGATCCTATATACGCTGTTAATGTTAATAAAGACTCTACCATGAATACCAAGCAAGTCATTGTGTTTTCATTGCTTTGATATCAAGACACAGTTTCATTATCGAAAACAAATATTTTGTATTGACATGGTTAAATGAAACCAATAAGTTCTTCGAGCAGGATTTAACACTGTTGAATTCCTTGACTTTGAGCAACGAGAATTCGTGCATTCATTTATAGTTTATAACACTGTTAAATAATGTTAGGTTTTATATAACGCTTTTTATAATTGTACTTAAAGCACAATTATTATCCCTGAATCTTGACATGGTCATATACTACCCTTGCACAAGGGACCGTCATACTTTCTCCACTCCCTGGGAGCAAACAATGTATGAAATCATCATGATGGGCGAATGATAAGAGTTGCCAGCCTGCAAGTTTGAGTCTTACCGCTACCGTTGTTTTCTCAATGGCTTAAGAGTTTAAGCAAGATTTCAACCAAGATCGTGCCCCAGGCAACCTACTTGTATGATTGGGGACCTGGTTTGTGAATGCTTCAAATCTGACATTCAGTAAGAGAGCGTTCTTTCTTGGTAACAATTACTTTCAGTTAGCAGTGATGGCGCCAAGCAAAACTCACATTAATTTAATGAATCATTAAGAAAACCTCTGATGAATTGTGCGAGGTATACAATATCCTGTACATTTATTTTGGATTGTCAAGACATTCTAATACTATTCACATGATACGAAGTAGCTTTAAGGAATTAGTTCATGCTAATTGAACTTTCACTAGTACTTATCTCAAACTCTACAAATCCAACGTAGTCAACTAATCTGAGATAAGACCCTTAAGCTTCTTTTCATAGGTTGTGAATCCTAATAATTTTATAACAACGCCAGACACACTTAATTGCCAATTAGATCCAACTCATCACCATAGTAACACATCTTGGCAATATGATGAGACATGTTACCACTTCAATAAATTTAACATTTCCGACCTTTGCTATCATCCAGCATAAACTAAATGTTTCATTTTAATGTAGTTGTATGTATTAGGTTTTGAGTTTGTATTTCCATTGTATGAAACACGTTATCGTATCAAATATACAGTACCCAGTCAACTGATAGACTGTTTAAGAAAGCGACACAGCATCATGTCATTAAAATATAAGAGCCACATCACACTTTCCCCGAAGATGGAATTTTGCATTTAAAGTATATATTCTTACATCTCAAAATGTGTTTTCAGTGGAACAGAAAAAATATTTAGTGGCCTTTTGTTTTTATGTGCGATGACATGTGTTTTTAGATAAATATCTAAGTTTGTGTAGCACTTCAAAATCATAACGGATCACTTATTTGTAATCTTTAGTACTGGTATGAGGTATAAAGTTTGTTTTACCTGTTCAGAATACCGACCACATTGTTCTATAACCGGACAGAGTAGTGAGGAACAATTTCATATTGTAAATAGTGTGCACATTTTAAACCAAATAAAACCCACAATGTTGTGATAACCTATCTTATGTTGCTGTCACAGGGCTTCACAAACTAAGAACGACTGAAGATATCAGAATTGCATTGTCACAGGTTGGACGATTCGAATACACATCTTAACATTCACGTGACCACTCCCTTCAAGGAAGTCGTACATAGCGTGTAACGTGTCTTGAAAAGGGTCAATTGTAAGATTAAAATAAGATTATACGATAGAATCTATGAACCAATAAGTGAACTTATTCAAGAGTTTTAATCTGCCGTTGCCATAGTGATAATAGTAATTTCTAAAAAATACCAGATTGATCTGGGAATGTGATAATAATGATAAACAGCGAATGTCCATCGTACAGGTATTATATGCTATGTATGTACCAGAGATTATTTGCACCGGTGCGCGCATACTAGTAGTATTTGCACGACCTTGTACATGTTTATTAATGCATGATGCCATAGGCCATAGCCTTTAATACGCTTTAATGAGAGGTTGTTTGATTGAGTAGTTGATTATTGATTGGTTTACTTATCTATGTCAATATTATGAACGGCTTTCTCTAAATTTAGCTTATTATGATTGAATTAAAGGAAAGAGGCTCCTCGATCTATCATTAGCTAATTACCCTGAAGGCAAATTATTCACATCTGCCTGGTTCAAATTATGTTTGCGTCATATATGCAAATCCCACCACACGAGTATATATTCAATCATCTGTCTATCTATTATCACATATTACAGCATCTCAATGGTGTCCTGGTAAATAATGAGGAATTATTTAGTCGGTGTCGTCAGTTTGACATATATGGCATGCAATACTCGTGATTATTGCCACAAATGCGATCATTTGGATGGTTTGTCGATCAAAATAAGTCTTAACCCTTGTATGCAATTAAAATAACTGTTTATACACACACCATCCCACTTCGTAAATCATTTCACCGTCCCTCTTGAGGAAAAGCTTCAAGTAAGTGATTTTTTCTATATTGTTCCTTGTTATCTGAAATACAGGATCTTGGTGGCAAGCTGTGAATGATGCATATGTATTGCTATGAGTCTAGGCCTGCTAACGGAGATCTTCAATGTGTCTGACTGACTCAAAAAGGTGTACGAATGCTGAATTCAGAATCGTCAAGATATTTGATCAAATAAAAATCACGTTTTATGTTCAGTTTGAAATACCCAATAGACCTAGGATAGACAAAGGATTGTCCACTGCTCGGAGATGGACAAAAAAATAATGAATGTTCGAATTCGTGATTGTCAAGACATACTGCCTCAACACATGGCAATCGTTTAACTGTCAGGTGATTTGTCCAGAACAAGTCACATACAGTCAGGTCTAATATGTTACCATAGATACAACTATTTTCAATGTAGTTTTTTATTTCAACTAATTGCAGTCACACAGTCAGATATTGCCAATGTATTTGCAATGATGTGCAACACCACAATATTTGGATAAGGCCTATTCGCTATTCACCTGCACAGATGAGTCTTCATCATGATATTAAGCTGAAATATGGACTGGAAAGTGTATCCCTGAAGAAGATCTAAGGACTTGGGTCGAAAACTAGGATTTATCCAAGTATTTTGGAGCAGTACAAAGTTTTAGTTTATTTGTAACTATTAACCTGCATAGATGAGTCTTCATCATAAGATTAAAGAATGTTAATCATATAGTTGTTGAGTCAGGCAACGTTCGTTCTGTTCTACTCATGGCAATTGTAGATACATCTAGATTGAAAAACGGTCATTGATGCTTTTAGGATTAGTAAAATAAATTGACAAGATTAAAAGGCAGTATTAACAGTCAATGAGGTTTAATGTAATCAGTGATGTCTAATGGCCAACTGATTTCTTAATACAAACGTCATTAAAGGCATCAGCAATATGGGTAATTTTCGATTTTGAATTTAAAATATTTTAATTTGTAATCTTGGCTTAATTCTGTTGCAAAGTTTAACCCTACTTCTGCAACTGTGACATATAGATTTATACTAGAAGTATGTCTTTATGTAGTCATTCAAAATAAATGGTTTGTTGCTATATGAAATCCTGGACATCTGACAATATTTATGGTTTTCTGCTGAAGATGTACAAGTAGGTGATATAAATTGGGACCGACTTTCTAATCGACATTTTCTCTGGACCGAGGTCAACACCCCACTCTACCTCATTATTCCAGATATATCTAAACCCTTTCCCCCGTCACTCCTGTGAAGCCTACCCCTTTCTTTCCACAGGAAAATAACATACTTAGGTTGGTAAATATGAGTTGATTACATATATACTGTACCTTACTTGGCTCTGATGATGCATGCATGGGTGGATCAGGATATTACTAAGCTACAATCCGTGAAAAAACATTGAGTGCGTTCGCTTAAAGGAAGTGAGACAGGGAGAGAGTTCATTTAAAGACAAAATTAGGTTAAAAGAACAATACAACTGATACAAAATTAATAGCAAGTGCCTTTGATGTAGGTTCCCGCAATAGGGAACTTGCAAATCCGCTATGTTGAATGTTGCATCATGAGAAATGTGATAATAAATACTAATATTGTAAACATACATTGTTTGTAACCACAAATGACCAATTCATAGTGACCCTGACAATTGTGGTAGGCTAATTTTATCAGTAACACCACTTTAGGTGTTACAATAACCACAGACAATCCCATAGTCCTTTGCGTCTGAGAATGCACAGTCTGGGTTGCAAGTCCCCTATTGCAATGCTTTTAAAAGTCTATTTATATCTGTGGAAGTTGTAATGTAACAGTAACAGTCGCACTCAATAATTGTTATACCATGTAGTGTTCTATCCGTAGACAGAGTCATGAGATCCGGGCTACTGTGGTGTGTGCTTTGATAAGTTACCGGCACTAATCACATTGTATGTCTGTGCATGAAGCTTGTCTCAAGCCTGCTTACCAGCAAGCAAGCAACCGCACCGATGTTTTTTCGTTGTGATGTACGCCAATTGAGCACTAACAGTAGAACTGATGGCAAGGAAGATCTAGACTCAAATGTATTACCGTTGTTCTCATTTTTTTTTCGAAAAATTGTTTTTTAAAAAAAACGACCGATCAATCTACAAAATGTTGAACTTGGTTACCCGTTGAACAGCTTTTCATCATTGTTTGCCTTATCACCAAATACCCGGTTTTGGTAACACATTCGATCACTCAAATTCAAGTTTAATATGCTGTACAAAGTACAAAGTACAATGACATTCTGTTTAATTTTTAAAAAGAAATACCACAAAAGATGAGTAACTTATGTAACATATGGTTCAAAACATAGACTTATAAGCTAACATTTTTTGTACGAAACATTTCATCTTCAAACCATTGTTAAGATAAGCCTCTAATTCCTGAAATGCAAGACCTATTTTCGAAATCGAAATATCACATTAAAAAGCGATCAGGCTCTGGTGACATTTAAGGTGACTTAGGATTTGTTCTTATAATACAACGGTTAATGGAAGTCAGCGGGGTTGAAATTTCATCTCATGGATCAGGTAACCTATAAAAAGATCCCACATGGTGATTTGTACCAATTACTGCGATTATATGTTCCCATTGATAATAATAAGGGTTTATTGCTTTACTGAAGAATCACTCTAAAGCGTTAGCATCTTTGACCAAGCGGTTCAAATTATGTTGTACATCCTACATTGGGTCAGTACGGCCATAAAAATCGTTTCCGATTCTTCTATTAAAGTCAGAAGTGAGAACAGTGATTGTCTTTCATGTACATGGTAATGGACAAAATACACAGGTTGTATTTTGATATTTTATTCAACGGGAACAGACTCTATTAGACTGGAATAGACTGGATTGGAACATAACAGATCAGAACAGACACCAATAGTCATCGGGTCCTTTTCAGTCCGTTATTACGGTCCGTTCTTGTCGTTCTTTTTCGTTTCGATCGGTTTAGGTCTCTTTTAGGTCTGTTCGAATCCAACCCATTCAGCCCAATCTGTCATTATACTGTTCAGACTGGAACAGACTGAATTGGAACAAAACAGACAAATCAGAGACAACGTTAAAGTATTTACTTATGTTAACAAAAATAGTTTTAGAGTCTTTGTGATTCTTATCTATATATTTTGCAATGATTCCTTTGTTTTTAAGTTGTTGAGATTGGATTTCATCAATTTGTTTAACGATTATGCTTCGTCAAAGTTTATTTAATCCCGAGCTTCAAAAATACCTGGTCAATCATATAACTAAGGTCGAAGACTCCATAGTAAGGAAGTAACGATTTCGATGCACAACCACAATCGAATTGTTTTCGACTGGCGTCTATTTCGAAAGACCTTGCATTCAACGTTTACATGAAACTTCGGTGAAACTAGTGACTAACGCAGAGTTTCGTCGCGTACTTTGACAAGGATATATATATATCCATATATATCAATTAGCTTACAAATTGGTTAACTAATGCCTACAGCTTAGTTTTTGTAG
Source organism: Glandiceps talaboti (assembly GCF_964340395.1). Classification (NCBI taxonomy): domain Eukaryota; kingdom Metazoa; phylum Hemichordata; class Enteropneusta; family Spengelidae; genus Glandiceps; species Glandiceps talaboti. Next base: position 8,874,391 of record NC_135570.1, read on the forward strand.
ATTGCCAGATAGAAAATGTCACCATCTATTTTCTTCATACTTAAGAACAATATATTTACCGATGCGCTAGGTTATAAACATCAGAACCCCTAAATAAATTGAGAATTAACAATGATTGATTGAAGAATTGAAGCTGTCATCAATAAAATTGAATGAACGGAATTCTTTGGAGGTAAAAGTCGATAAAAAGTGTTGTCCCGGGGTTGATTCAATGGGCAATCATGCGATAGCAAGTACACGACCAATCACACACTTGGGTGTTTGTTTTCTGGTGATGCTCGCAATGAGCACATATATACCCCAGGAAATACATATATCATGTTAAGACAATTGCGGTATTTTTATTCAATGAATACATTGTCCCAAATAATACGATGCTTTAGATAGCTTTTTCCTCATGGGACTAACGTATGAGTATTATTATTGCAGTGGCATTCTGGGTATCTCTCAGCATGATTTCTCAAGAAGTTAACACTGTCATAGTTCTACACGAGATTATAACTCGACTCTAAATGTTCTATCATTAGCTATTCATAAATAATGGCGCCTTGCGTAATATCATTAATCTATACTACGAAGTGTATATTTTATGTTTCTTATAAGGAAAGGGAATTCACTATGTTTAATAAAACTTGGATGTTCAACTAGATAAACCGCATTGGCTTATTCACTTTCAATTGTATCATTAAGGAGTTGGAATCGATCAGAACTTAGGCGGACATGGTTACTAGGTCTTGTTCGTTAACGTCTGTTAAATATGTTGTGGACTGTGACATTAATGTCTTTTAGCCTTTGGTATCAGTACATTATGGTTGATTATTACGATACTCTATAGAACTTTATACTTCACAGCAAATTGACAAGTCCTTTGGCAAGCTTTAGATTTTCCGATATTTTCTTTGTTATATGATGCCACTGGATTGATGTGAAAAATCATTGCAATAGTATAATACCCCGAATGTAAAACTCCATGAACAAAAAAATGTCGAGACGCTATTTTCTTAGTTTCCAGGTTAATGGGGCTTCGTTATTTCGTTGTGCTGAGAGAGTGTACCTGAATGTGACCCTTTCAATGGGAGGTCTGAATTTGCTTCAAACATATTGCAGTCAATTAGACGTCCATTTTACACATGATATACCATTTCCATCTCATTACTGTTCTGCTGCGAAAGGAGTGCATTGTCAATGATCATGTCAAGATGACTCCCGTATCTGCGACCTTCAACTAAACTCCGTAGTTCGTTTTTTTAACCATCACTGAAACTTGTAACGTTCTATGCTTTTGACATAACATGAGCTGAATATATTTTTTATGGAAAATTTGTAAATCAATAAAATTAGGTTTCAGTGTTGATTGTGTAGGACAGACTCTTGTGTTTTCTGCTCACAATCTGACGAGGAAATCACCATTATGATAGTGTTTTCACAGAATATGACACAAGATTGTTTACACTAGTAATTGAATCACAGTTATTATCATATTTCCCACAATGCCCACCGTTCAGGATATTCAAGATGGCGGTTGTGCCAAGTTCAATATTCTTTGCATAACCATGACAACGTACGTAATCAATAACAAGTCAACATCGTCTTGTGTGTGTTAGTTGATATTTACTACAAATTGTACTGTCATTAAATTTACAACTCTATTTCAGAAGTCAGTAGGTAAAGAAATATCACACCAAAATGTTCCAATGCTTATAAAGATATCGTAAAATGAAGACATATTCCTAAAATACGTATTACCATGTTCCTGGCGATGTATACATAGAAAAAGATATACAGTTCAACACAAAGAAGCGTTATTGAAGTTGAAAGATTGCATGTCACATTTACAAGGTTTCGAATATAATTTAGTAGAGGATTAATTTGTCACTATCTCCTTTCAGACATATGCTTGTCAAGAACGATGCTAATGTGGAGATTATTACTTGATTTTTATATGAAGTGTTGCCATGTTGCACACTGGAAACATAAATTGTTGAACACATAGAGAATATGTGTGTGAAGTGCATTAAATGCCATTAATGGGGGCGCTGTCATTTGTTCTATGAGCCTATTACAGTACTATTGTACTCACAAACCAACTTTTGCTGGCCGTGAAAAGACAGTACAAACCTTTATATGTTACATATGCATTTGCTGTGAAAAACTCTGAAAAATGGTTGGAAATGCTAAATAGCTTTCTCTCTCCATCACTCTGTGCACTATGCTGATTTTTCAAACGCACAAGACTTGGGTCGACCCCACGTTGCTCTAATGGAGTGCTATTTACCTATTTATCAGCGAAGGATTTCAAAGATTTGATGGCGGTGTTATATCTAAAGGATTATGGGTACACACCGCTTGAAAACATGAATTAAGAATACATTGATATAAGTACATTTGTAAAGATAAACCAACTAAAGTCAGGTTTGATGAGTTTTCAAAGTTGTGGGTTATAACATTTCACACATAATTGCCCCCCCCCCAAAAAAAAAAAAGAAAAAAGAAAGAAAAAAGAACGAAACAGAATGAACATACTCAGGAAATTTTAAGAAGTGCAATTTATAGGAAGTATATATCAGTATTTCACTAGAATACTTATAAAAGATCTGGTAGTTTAATTAAAGGTAAGATTAGTAACAGACTATAGCCTTCTCAAATGCACTGGTTTTCAACTTATGTCTATATCTTCTACATGTATTTTTAACCATTTAAACCATTAACCACAATAGTATCAAATTTGAAACAAACAAACAAGGCATACTTATATGTATGACATTGTCAGCAATTGAGACCGACGGCGAGATGGATATTTACTGTTATTGGAATATATATATATATAGTATCCGCATACTTGCCCCAAAAGGCATGTCAATCTATCAAATACAGATTTAATTAATTCATTAAGATAAATTGACCACTTAGAAACGATGTGTCAAAGTGTATTCTCGTGAAAATAAGATATTAATATCTATATGCACACATTTAGTGTGGATTGATTCATGGAACAACGGTTCACTGTCTTTCAACAGCACCGACCTTTTGGAGTCTACTACAATAGATCTAGAAATCGTTTGATTGATTGATTGATTGATTGATTGATTGACTGGTTGATTGATTGATTGATTGATTGATTGATTGATTGATTGATTGATTGATTGATTGATTGATTGATTGATTGACTAACTGTCTGACTGACTTACTGACTGACTTACTGACTGACTGACTGACTGATTGATTGTTAGCTTGTTGATAGTTTATTTCATGTGTAAGTTTACGGTACAATACTGTCTCTTACTTAATTCGTGCAATGAATGATCGGTTGTTAAGTTATTTTCCTTGTTTGCATTCTTTCATGGTCGCTCAAGTATTATTCCCTTAATACAAGTCGATGTTTGGAGCAAAACGGCTTGAAAGTAGACTTTATTTCGTGATAGCCCTGAGTTCAGCCTCACCACATGCAAAACTACGTCATGTCTGAACCCAGGGTCCTCAATTCGGCGTTAAATACTCTACCACGAATTCAAACATAGTAGTTAGTTTCATGACATCCTACTCAATATTACTATACCCCCAAAGACAGGTGCCCCTATGCTTTTAAAAAATAATGATAATATAATTTAGCGCTATCATCCCATTTGAAAAGAATAACTTCTCGTTTATACAAATCTGATATTGATTTCAAACCGTACTCAAGAAAGTGACATCTGACAGGTTCTGAGCATTAATAGATAGTCACTGCTTGTCTTGGGGGAATTTCACATTTTCCCTGTTATTTGTTTGTATACTTCACCCTGACTCAGAAATAACAGACAAAATTAATTTAAAATACAAGGAAACGAAAGGTCGTGTGATCCGTTTTATGGCGTCAAAAGAGTTCGAAAGTTACAAGAAATAGACTAAATGACACCATGTCCCTAGTCATGGGTTACAGATGTGTAAAAAGCTCCTAGGCCTGTTTTTCTGTCGCTATTAATCACACGCTCGAAGCATATATTTTGTACCAGATGTATATTACCAGGAAGCAGGTGAAATCGGCAAAGCTATCGCTACAGACAATAGTGATCTCCCTGACGCCCCGTTTCTTTTATTCGGTATATATACAAATATAATGAAACCTGACGGGTAAATATTTAGAATAAAAAATACGATTTGATCTCCTTCTACCATTACATTATAAAACTGCACGAGCTGCAGCTGGAGCGATTTTCTGAAACTGTTTTGTGAATATAAAGACTTTTTTTTTAAAATTTATCTAAAGAATATAAAGACTTGTTTATACCATAGTAAACCTTGAATAGAATTGAATCATTTCATATAGTACATATAATACACATGTAGTACAATAAACCCAATCAGTTTGCAGCCTAAAATCAGCACCCCCAACACGGTCACGATTTCTACTTATAACTATACCACTTATGGCTAAAATCTACCAGTAAATAAACATGTGCAGTACATAATTATTGCTACTTAAACAATTTTAGTGAATATATTGTTGATTGCCTTACTGAAAAAACACAGCTAGTGTACCGTTAGAGGAAAAAAACAGACAAAGGTATTAGGAAAAGTGAATACAACCGATGTAGCTGGGCTTCCTACCTTACAAAAAGTAACAAGAACTGTCCTTGTCAGAACATGAATGCTAATGGAATTTGAAATTGATGTATTTCATTTGTTACATCTCCTGAGGGGTCACTAAATATCTCAAAGGTTCCCAATGACGCAACAGTCTTTCATTGGTTGTTTCCCTTTCCTGTTTTCGAGTACTACAATTGTCAGTTATTATTTCATAGTTTAGATCGTCTAAATGTCAGGGTTCTCCGACCATACACTTTTAATCGGATTAAAATACTGAATAATCATTTGATGATCACGATGCATATCCAACATAGAGGATATCAAATAAATGAACCAGAATACCCCGGTTGTTGTCTAGATTATATAAAAGCTAACGAGTATGGATAGAGTAAACCACAGATTTGTAGAGGGTATTATTCTCTATGAATAGTACGAAATAAATTGATACTTAAAGGAGATGAAAAAAGATAAGGAAGAAATTATTACAGTATTCCTTCCAGCTGCTACCAGTATTATTCCCCAGACTTTGAACTCCACCACCAACAACAACAATATAGTTAAAATGGCACCCCGGTAAAATTTTAAACTGCTATATAATAGTAAAATGTTTTAAACTGCTATATAATAGTAAAATGTTAATATCAGATTATCCCTTCGATGGCATTAAACATAGTCTTCTCGTTATCGTTAGCACAATTGATGACACTTTACGGATTTGGTTGACTTTTTAGCATACTATACCTAATGCCTATGTACCAAGTAGGAGTTCTGCAAATAGCGAGTGGTATTAAGAATGTTGATCAGTTAGAAGAAGATTGCAAAAAATATCCCCCAAAATGTGTGAACTCTGCTGATGTCGCTTTCAGAAATCTATATTCATCACACAGCCAGCAGTGGACAAAGGCACATTATAAATCATTAAGTGTATGTTACGTCTGTAGTATACAAACGTTGATTTTAAATCTGCTGAATTGTGTTCCCCTTCTTTCTCTCTGGTTCTCCATTGTTTGCAATTCAAACACTCTGATAACAGCCACAGACTCTGAAGCAGGTGACAAAACATTGCTATCTTCCACCTATTGTCGACCGAGAGGATCTGGTGGACCGAGTTGATCGACTTGATTGCGTGGAACTGCGTGATCTCATCATTTCTCTCGTTGCCCCAAACAACGTTGTAGAATTGATGCTTGACATACACGAAGCACACGAACGTCGACACAAAGTACACACATTTCGTAAATCAGCCTGTGAAGAAAAGAGAATCCGGCGGATTAAAATTGGCTTTACATGCGTTTTTTGAACGACTTCGTAAATTACCAAATAACAGTATTTCAAATTATGAAAACAAGAAAATCTATTTCCTTT
>NC_135570.1:8885321-8915321 GCF_964340395.1 Glandiceps talaboti
ATGTTGGCAATTTATCGTTTATAGAGGAAGCTTAGTAAATCACCCATAAATGATAGTATTAGGAAATTGCATCAGATATTCATCACACTCCTTTTAACTTGGAAATTAATCATTTTATCCAGGTCATTAGGCCAGCAATGTTAAGCAACTAGAACGTTTAACCCCATTCATTACCAAAATGATATTTATTAATATAAATAGAAATTAACATAAAAACAGAAACACCTTTACATTGGCCTACGTAAAAGTAATAGTGTGTGGTTTTATTTCCAATATTCACTCCATTTGCCAAGTAGGGCAGATAATAGTTCTAGATAATATAGTTGATATGGTTATAATTTGAAGAAGGCATGTCCACAGTATTCCACCAAGGTATGTCTCAGATCACCCCTGGTCGGGGGATGGCATCTGGCCTGGGTGCCAACCAGTCACCCTTGAAATGGGCCAAAACACTTCAAAAATGGTTTATAAGATTTAATTATCAATACATAAGAAGGAACAATGAATATATTATGATGTAAATGTAGGTGTATATATTACCGTATCATGTGCGTTTGTTTTACAGTATCTGACATAGGCATACACAAACTCCACAGTGCGTACACTGCTGCGAAAACACCGTACTCTGAAGGTTTTATTTTAGTGTCAATTGGAACGTGCGTAGGCGTGTGTACTGACACAATCAACGTCCCAATATAGAAACCCAATGTCCATTGCTGACTGCGTTACTTTTACTGTAACGAAAAGATCATTCTTTCAACGTCTTTGGGGTAAAACTTTTATAAATAGATTACATGTATAGATGAGGTGCCAGTGATATTGAGTCAAAGCAATAAATAACATGTTAACATGGTTAAGATTGACGTTAGATAGACTAGACACAAAACTATCTATCCGTTGAGACAATTGCAGCTTAAACGTAGAGATAACTATTAAATCACACATTGAATGGCAATGCATACAATGGATGAAGAACCAAGTACAGAATACAAACTTAAAGTAGTTATCATAGAAGAACTCCCAACGAATGTTAAATGTTGTGGTATACATTATTTGAATTACACTGGTATTTACATTACAGAACCGTTTAGGCAAGGCAATCTGGTGGATCTCAGTATTTTATTAGCTGTCTTGTCAGATTGTGATAGTCCTTGTCATTATGTATTGCTCCCTAATGTAATCTAACCAACTCTTTGTCCATTGCATGAGGTGTGAATTTCAATGTTTATGTAGTCACCTTACGTTACAATTATTCATTCTATAGCAATGCCTATTATTGTACTGTGCTTTGGATGTACTCTTAACAAGAATTGATATTTTCATTTATATTCATGTGCGACACTTGAAATATGTACATGTTTACACCTCCGACAGATTAGTTTTTCTAGAAGGGTTGTGGTTAGCCATGTATGGTATCAAGAACTCAGCGAGCGAGGATAGCGGGGTTTCTAATATCATAGATCATGGCTACCCTTATACGTTTAGAAAAGTAAGCAAAATGGAAGCTACGTAACTGTGACTTTAGGGTTAGGGTAATGTTAGTGATAAAGTCCACGCCAATAAGGACAATCTTAGCTTTGAAGATCATTAGCAAATGTGAAAATGTATGTGGAGAAATACTTAGGTATGATAGTTAACATATGCAAGTGTCCAGAAATACGTTCATCAGGACGGTAAAACATAGTAATTGTAAGTTCTTGTACCACGACCAAGAGTTCTTATTAATTATATTACGAGTAACGTTCGCCTGTTCAGATCGACATGTTTTGTCAAACCTTTGCTGGTTTTACTGCTAGGTGGTGGTTTGACAAGCCTGTTGTCGACCTGAACTAGCGAAACGACAAAATACACACTAGAATTTCGAAGTCAGGCTCCAACTTGGACTACGATAGAATCAACCTGACCATCGCCTGTGCCCAGCAGTTTTGAATCTTCAAGAAATGATGTTGTCATTACTTACTATTATATTCAAGTGACTTGATCATAACTTCTTGAAATCTGTCTATTTTGAAGAGATGTTCAATTTCAATACTCATTCAGCCAACGATCAAGACAATTTGAAATGTACAGTCCACGAATATGTTGAATCATTAAAATACACACCCACGCTAATGTAACCTATGTGGGTGTAAAATACACTGTAAGTGACTGTGTTTATTTGAGCGCTGACAATGAAAACGATAGTGAGATACGTAACAACACCATCAGACATAGATTTAACCTTTATCGAAATACTCCAGTAGTTATCGTGTCACGTAAGATGGGAAATACGACAACTCTGTAAGGTAACTAGTATTTTGTTTTGTGTTTGCCTTTCTCTAACAGGCTTTTCAGTATTCTAAAACCTAACAAGAGGTAAGAATGGTGACGTTTGTTATTTGTATTTGATTTTAATAACATATGGAGCCAAAATTCAACCTGTGGGTATCTACGTCACGATCGTCACTTTGTGCGTGCCCTTTGTACTCCCTAGTGTACCCACAGTGTCCCCTTTGAGAAATAGATAGAACGACTCAATTCTAACAAGATGGATTACGAACATAATTAATTGTAAATTTGGGACATGTCAGACACAAAGAGCGCTAGCAACCGTTTGACTGTGAAAGGCTTAGATATGTTACTCACAAAAGACAAAAGTATGGTATAAGTTCTGTCTCACTAACCCTTTGCCATGTATTTACCTTTTTATAAGTCAAACCACATCTTGTTCACCGATATTTCCACTTCGTAGTTTCGTAGTTGATACAAAATGCCGTAGGTATGTCAAGGAAACACGTTTTACACGTTTACAGTCCCTTGATGTGATAGCTGGTTCAATAACTACACGCTTGCAGTTCCTTGGTGTGATTGGTGGTTCAAAAAATACACCGTTACAGTTCTTTGAAGTGATTGGAGGTTCAACAACTGCACGTTTAAAGTTCCTTGATGTGATTGGTAGTTTAAAAACTACACGGTTACAGTCTCTTGATGTGATTGCTGGTTCAATAACCTGATAAACTTTGAAACCAGTGCACGTTTTCATTAGCGCTGACCCAGGATGTTAGATATTGTAAAGGGATTCGCGTTTACTGCTGAAACCACTATGTAGAAACGTACATTTTTGTCGTATACAAAATACATGCCAACACAGTGATGGAGTCAGGTAATATCAAAACACGTAAACGTCCGATTCGTGCCTATATCTTTCAATAAGCCCCAGGCTGGGTTAGGTACAGAAAGCAATCTCAGACAGAATCTCACAATGCCGCATTACCGGTGTGTGTCAGTTTTCATGATATACTCTACGCAGATTGCACCCATTGTATGGAACTTACATTGAACCGGTGGCATTTTTGAGAAGTACCAGTGCATTGTAGCTGAGCCTTATATGCTAGCTATATCCTATATACCCACCTGCATTTGGAGTGAATCGAATGAAATCGACGCATTTCTAGAATATGTAATATATTTGACACGGTCAATATTGCTATGTTAACTGAATCATTTGTTTATTCATTTATCTTTGAATTAGTTTATTTATTCATTTATTTATTCATCATCCTTTTGTTTGTAATAAGTGAATAATGATAATAATGAAATAATCTAATTTTTAGTAATAATAGAATAATAGGGTTTATTTGCTTAAAAACCATCCTAGCTGGGGTAATTTGTTTTGCAGAGTTCATAAAAAGTAGTTATTTAAAAACATATGTTACCATGGTAACCAAAATCACTATATTATGTGGAAATTTGCCAAAATTACCCATAAAACATAATAGGGAGGCATGTGATAGTGAAAATGTAACGTATTGTCCATGTGTCTGAGGTTCCTTATGTGACTAGATGATTTGAAGTTGAAGCTAGAGCAAATTACTAAAGACTGTTTTGTTACGCTAAATTAAAATACTGTCTATATGTCTAAAAATACACTAATGCAAATATTTCATTTTATGCAATGTTGAATTCAATGCATTGTAAAGTGTATAGATATCAATAATATAAAGCATAAATGGATTGTGTTGATCTAATCAAAGACATTACTCAAACACAAATTGTGCTAATCTTCTCCATCCATTGTCGCTTACTACAATTAAATTATGTAAATTACTTGAGTGATACGACAATTTTTTCCTGTAAAATAGTGATGTAAAACAAAGTGTTACCGTTTGCAATTGAAATTCCCATTTCGTACAACCATGCACAAAAGATTGAATAGGGAGCAATACAAGTTTCCGTTTAATCTGTAATTTGGGTAAATTGCCATAAACACATACTCATGGTATCAAATGTAACAATAAAGAAGTATTTATTTAACTATACACACTGTAGGTAGAAAATGAAGTCTAGAATAAATGAATACCGTGGCATTTTAATGATTGCACGGCTACAGCTGTTCAAGAACATTTGATTGATACTTCAAGCAAAAAGTAGTCTATACATGCGCGACATTCCATACATATACGTGAGGTTACTTAAAAACCCCGGGCGCTCTTGATTTATTGATAAAAGTCCCTGTTCTTTGGAAGAGCGTTTGAATGTTCTCAACATACATACATACATACATACATACACACATACATACATACATAATTAACGGTATAATAAGCTATCGATTTAATGTAACATTTAAATATTTAGTTGAATGAAATCTTACAGTAGTTTATTTCAAACGACCGGGTAAATAACGTTCTCGCTATTTATCATCACAAAGGCAGAATTTCACACTTAATTGCAAATGATTGTATTTGTTAACTCCCAAGGGCAGTGAATAATGACACAGGAAAAAGTAGAATACCTGTTAGTAAGGGTTTTTCCAAGTGACACAGTAACGTATGTTTTGTGCTGTTTAACATTCAAAATCATATTAAAGTTTGAAGTAGACATATTGCTGGGATGTAAAATTGATGGTGACAACGTATTCTGTTAAGTTTATATTCATAACGCTGCTTGTATTCGAACACTAGAACCCCGGGACTAGAACGAATCGAGAATCTTCAAATGGTATGCCTGTAGTGCATACTACATCTAGTGAATTGGATTCTAAAACAGATCAAATCCGTTTCAGATTTAAATTGGATCATTGATTCTACTCAATGACGTCCCCTCTCACTCAATATCTTAAGTAAAACGGAATCGGAATCGATATTTTCAATATTGAGACATTGCTTGAAAAATTTAATTGCTTGATATTTCATATCACTGTAGGATTAAGTTTTTATCAGATTATTATATATCACATCAGGAGTGGACAAATCATATGAAAGAGTCAATTATGTAAGCAGCAAATAACCCTGGGGAGTTTGAAAAACTCTCAAACAGCTTTGTCATTCAGGGTTTGCGATTAATTATAGAAATAGTTACAGAAATTGAAAGTTTCTAAGGTTATCCTGGCAATTCAGTATTACATACTCTAAAAACATTTTACATTGCTATATTTAGACTAACATTAATATCCATAACACATGTGAATGTTATCGTTACTCATGAATACTAATCCTTTTGTATACAGCTGTAATATAACATTCGTACCGATTGTATAATTCACTTTGAAATACTAAGGATTGGCAATATTCATCTTAGAAGGCAACTAGGACATAACTTCTTTATTTTAATGTAAACCTCTTTCTTATGATAGCGTACGTTTAACAACATCTGACCTTTACTGTCCAGTAAATTACGTCATGTACAGAGTCTCTGTGGATAACATCAACATCAATAGGAACAATTTATTTTACCTAAAGATATTTCCTCGCAGACAGTTTAAGTCATTCTGATGTACTGGATTTGACATATGCACCAAACTTTGAACTTGTATTGACAGTAGGTCAAAAGGTTAGTTTGATTTTTAAATACTTAGTAGGTTCACGAGCTACACTCCCAGGCGAAAAAGCTTGATAACGAGATGGAATCGGAATTAGTATCTCAAAAGGCATCTATATACAATTTCATATGTGACTACTTTCATATATCAAATATAAAATTTCAAATTTCAATGTTTCAAAGTCATTTTACCCATATGATATTTATAATATATCGAAACGAAACCTCTTGTATGTCAATTTTACTACTTAGGATCTGACATATATAAACGAGCATGGCCAGGTTCGTATGCATACCCCTACCTTCCCCAGCCTCACACACATCACAAGACATGACCATATTATAACCATACAGTCACCATAACAAGTACACTCGTTGCATGTTATTTGTACCTTAAACTGCCTTGTTCTTCATACTAAATGTAATTAAGTTCCGGATTTTAGTAAATACCGTACAGTGTACATCATTTTGTTATAAAAGTTGACGATAGATATTGTTGTTACACAGAATGATGATATACAAATAAAATGTATTGAACGCCCACGAAAGAATTTCAAGTGTAATGTCTGGATTTAGGTCACAGTCAGAACAAACTACTTTAGAAGAAGACTGGCAAATACTTGAATGTAAAGTAGTTGATTTCCTTTGCAAAGCAATTTGCTTGGCCACACATAAAATGACATTTCTCATAACATCAAACGCTCCATGCTCATGTTCAGCACTGGCTGCTCGCTTATGCCCACTATTGAATTAGGTGAGTATAATATAATTTCAAAGAACTTGAAATATCACTTACGTTGCCCTCGATTATATAAGGTAACATTTAACTTTACACTTTGCTATATTAGATATCATTGCTGATAGATAGAGTATGTTTGAATACCACAACATGTTACCAAATGCACAAGAGTACGTTATACTTCATTACTGAAATATGCATGTAAGAAAAGTTGGCAAACCCCAGTACACGGCACGATTACTTAAATAAATTGGTACAATACACTTATGCAATTCTAAAAAAGGAAGACATCTAGCAATACAACAATGTACATAACAGTAAGTGACAAGGCAAAGTATAATATATTACAACACAACACAACACAACACAAAATAACATAACATAACATAACACAACAAAGCATACCATAATGCAATGCATACAATATGCCGTGCAATATAATATAATGTAATATAATGTAATGTAATGTAATATAATATAATATAATATAATATAATACACATTGCAATATATGAAATTTTTGATGTGTGACCAATGTCCATTTTTTAATGTGAATAATTTAAAATGGTATAATATTATCCTTGATTTGGTAGTTATTCCAGCCCATTTAATTTGTTACATATCAATTGCTTAAATCTCAGTACGAATGCCTTTGTTAATATTTTACAAACAATCTAAGGTTAGAAGAATGACTTTTGCAAAGCACAGGGCGTAGGTCGCTATGCTCTAACGGATACAAACATGTAGTTGAGTGGTCTGAAAGGCACCCGGCAGGACAGCTTGAAGGACCTTCTGACATTAATGTTTGGTAAATATAAAGATTACACGCTTCACATCATTAGCTTGCCAAAGGGTATCCTGAAAAAAACACGTTACGAGTAGGGGATAAGGATAAAACATGTCCCTGTGATCTAAGGTTAGAAGATTGACTCTTGCAAAGCACGGGGCATAGGTCGCTATGTTCTAAGGGATACACACATTTCATTATCCGAAGGACACCCAGCAGGGCAGTTTGAAGGACCTTCTGACACTAATTCTTGGTGAATATAAACATTACACGCTTATAAATATCAGAAACTTTAGCTTGCCAAAGGGTTTCCTGAAAATAAAACGTAGCGAGTAGGGGATAACGATAAAACATGCCCCTGTGATATTCCCGACTTGCCTTGATTTTCCATATACATAGAATACCTGTCAGGTTGTTTCGTGCTGATGTTTCTAGATGGTGCTTAATTCTAAAAAAAAATCCTAATAACGTGCTTGAATGAGTTTTAGGAGTCATAGTTATTTTCATGCGTTTTGAGTGTGTGTCAAAATTATAAGGACTGAAACACCAGTAAGAAACTTTAAGGCAAACTAAGTAAACAATATTAAACATTCAACGAAATCTATTCATTTCTTGCACACTATTTCTGATATGCATATATGACCTGTCCAGTACATTTAAATTGTTGTATGTGTTCATTTGTATTTTTTGCGAGTAACTTTATATTTTACTTCCTTGTGGTGTTTTACGGTCCTGTTCACTGAACAATCAAGATAGTGCTATATCAAGTTTAAACTTTCACAACAATGGTTTCGTATTTTGACGTTTTCAGTTTGTTATTCATTGTTTAAAATGATTTTTTGCCTGTTTGTGTATACCATATTATTGATAGTGCACATATAGCTGGAGTGAATTCTCATTAAAAAAAATAGTTATAGCGATACTTTAAGAAAAGTGTAACTGCTTTGTGACTGATCATCATCAGTGCTAGGGAATCCACAAGAAAATTATCATGATGTATTTCTATAGCAACTGTTAGCAAGCTGATGGAGATATCTAAATAGTATAATTAAAGTTGTAATTATATTAATTATTTTTACTTGCCAAATATTTGCATTTTGGAAATGGCAAGACATGTTTATGTCGTTTACATGTAAACTGTCGGCCAATAAACACTGTACGTACTGTAATAACTTCAAACGCATGCCTAGGATGGGGCCTAGGCATGCCTTGCCTTGCTTACGCGAGTTGTCTTCATTCTGGTTCACTGTCACTCCAAATTGCACGACAATATAGAATTAATCACAAGTTACAAGTTATCTGAAAACATCAAACTTTTATAGTGGGTCTAAAGTGTGAGTACCAAGAACTCCCGGGTTGCTGCTTGCTGTGGAAAATCGCCCGGTCAAACGAGGTCAGCTTCAATTTCCGGGTCAAATCAGTCGTTTTCTATCGAAAATTCTTGAACAGACCGTTACACAATGATCCTACTAAATTTACTTGCCATGGTTTTTAAAACACATAAAAATCCACCTTTTTGTGAAATTTGTCAACACTCCAGTCCGTATTATGGAAACTATGAGCGAAAAACCGGGTCGAAAATTCAGGGCCTCAAGTATGCGTCCCGAATTCGTCGGAAAATTGGTATTTCTAAATGTAACTCCAAAATGTATTTTGCTGGCACAAAAGAACAGATGTCAGTTGAGGTCCAGGCGTTTACACTATCTAAAATGGTGGACTCTGGTGAAAGGTATGGCGAGTTGAAAATACCCAAAAATAAGGCCCGTCAGCATTCAAAGTGTAACAGTCGCTATCTGAAGGATATATTGTATGCAAATGAGGGTATTGCGGCCTGGCTGATTATGTAGAAGGGGTGCAGAATTTGGATTTGAAGTTTAAAACCCTGTTTTGAACAAACACTTGTATTGTCATTTGGGTGCACAATGCGTAGAATTATGACTATAGTACATATTACATTGCTTGTTTGACGTCAATAGTGTCTTTTGAAAAGTGGCAGTTTACTTAAAGTCTCGTGGACTGATTTCCAATATGGCGTCGGTCACAATGCTCATTATCATATTAATTTTTTTGTGAAATTACAAAAAAAATCATCAAAAATAGAAAAGAAGATGTACTGACTTGAAATTAACAAATCTGAGTAAGCTACCCTCTGTGCATCAACACACCAGATATCAAAGCAATCTGACAAGCAGTATTTGAGGAGATGATGAAAATATCATTTTTGAAAAAAAAAATCATAAAAATTTGAAAATGGCACAGATCAACTTGGCATGAACAAATCTGAATAGCAACCCCCCCCCCCCCCCAGGGAACATGCACACCAAATATCGAAGTATTCTGACTTCACTTTTGGAGAAGATGATGAATATATAAAAAGTTGACGGACACCTATGATTCACTTATACTCTATACTCTATACCCACCTATACCTAAAGCTATGCTTTCAGCTTTCGCTGACAGCGGAGCTAAAAATGAATATTAATGAAAATACGACATTCTCCTCTTTTTTCCAATCTATTCAAAATAATGTCATGGATTTATAATTACTGTGTTTTGATTCTGACATGACACTGTTTATACATGTCGCCAAACACCTAGTTAGAGACCTTCTTGACACCTGTAAATCGGAAAAAGAACATTGTCTGACTCCTCGAAGTCCTGAGAATACCTAATATTGCTGCTTGAATTTTGTGTAATGTAGGAAAATTCATTGAAGAATATGTTGTTACACTGTAAATGATTTAGCGACATTCTGCTAAGATAGTAGTAACTCAAGTCAAGAAAATGTAGTAATATTGATATGATTTTGTCCAACCAGGCGACGAAATGTAGCGCTTTTAGTAAAACGTTTATCATTTGTCGAGCGTGACGACGTTCCGGTTCCGGTTTACTGGTTTTTAACTCGTTTCTTCATTATTATATGTAATGAATTTTCTTTTTTTTATTTACGCACTCTTAACTCCATATACGTATTGAAAGGGAATTGATAGGTTGTTTTCATTACGTACACATTTTTTTTTAAATGTGATAAAATGTGATATCGAATCGTTTACTTGACGAAATTGTTTGCTCAAAAGCACAGACAGCTGTTTCACTATTTCACTTACTTTCGGAACAAATTTGTACATGTAGGAACGAACCACATGAATATTTGTGAACTAAAGTACACACCAAAGTCACTCAGCCGATTACAATGATGGACACATGATGTTATATACTGACCTTCAGAGAGTGCTCACATTCCGAAAGTCATCAAACTTTTCAATTAATTATTTGGTGAAAGTACCCGAGATAAAAGCATTTCCAATGCATGGAATTCCCAGATAGCTTTACTATTTCGCGTAAGTGATACGAAGAAAAGAAGCATTTTATATGTATCATAGAGATACAGGAATCATTATTTAGTTAAGTACAAAGTCTTCAGCAGTCAATTAGCAGCTTAGTCAAATGGATACGTAATTTTTGATACTGTCATTCTTCAGTGCTAACCTCGGCCTCCATCAGTTGTTTGGGATAAAAGTACGTTAGATAAGAGGATTTCTTTTCATACACTATATCATCTGCTAATCCCCTCTTGATGTGGATTACGCAGGTTAGGAAGCATTCAACTGAATTTCCGACCCTTGAGAAACTATCAACAGATGCACTTGACATCAATGCATTTTCGCTTTCAATTGGTTTCTCATTAGCTAAAGTAATAGAAATACGGGTTTTCGCAAAATGATATTGTTATTGTGCATACAATGAATTGCGGATAATTTAGCTTTTCTGTGTTCCAGGACCTTCTAGGCTTCTTACGTCAAGCGTAAGTGCAACATATACGTACGCTACTGTGTGGGAGTGTTTTATAGGGTGTATTAAATAAACAACGTAACGGCTTAGGGCATTAACTCCCAAGAGATCACATTTCCTACCATAAAACACCTTAAAGTAATAGATTAAACCTGTGGATCTCCTCGTCCTAGAGATATAGCAACGTCAGTTCTTTTTCAATTGTCACTGTACCCTGGCATGAACAGTATAAAGCGATGCACTTCACATACATAATTCTCAAATTAGGCTTTTACATACACTAATTTTCAAATGTTACTACATGGCGAACGTTAAATATGTAATGTAATATTATGATGGGGCCTAATCTGTGTTGGTGAATGATTACAAATAAATCAAACTTTTGTACTAAAATGATTTGATAGTCCTAGCTTTCACCCTGTCCAATTGACAAAATGTTACATATTACGAACACTAACACATACTTTTACAAACAGTTGGTCTTGGCAGAATAAGAGGGCACTGTGTCGATTAATGTACATTTAAACTTTTAACAAACCAGTTTAGCTATAAATGAGCGTCTTTCATCACGCACGTACACACCAAGTATAAATCTATGTCAACATTTCAGGTGAAGGAACACCACAGGCCGGTATATATTGTAAAATGCAGGCTGTACCTTATAAGAGCATGCACTTCTACCCAACCCAGTTTCTCTGTCGTATAAGTGACATTTAACATTGTTGTAGAAATCACGTTTAATCCCCTGGAGATAAAAGTACTTAAGCAATCGTGATGTTCTTATAAGAGCGTTTGCTTCAGAGTGTGAACAGGTACAAACTTGTAGAACATTGAAGTGGAAGACAAGATTGCAATAAGATTCGAAAGTATCGATCATTGAACCACAATACGACGAATACATGTCATATTGTAACAAACATATGACATTTTCACAGTAATTGCACAAACCCTATCAGTCTGTCTGTCTGCCTTTCTCTCTCTCTCTGTCTCTCTCTGTCTCTCTCTCTCTCTCTCTCTCTCTCTGTCTCTCTGTCTCTCTCTGTCTCTCTCTCTCTCTCTCTCTCTCTCTCTCTCTCTCTCTCTCTCTCTCTCTCTCTCTCTCTCTCTCTCTCTCTCTCTCTCTCTCTCTCTCTCTCTCTCTCTCTCCCCCAGCGAAGAAACTGATGGATTGTAAGCTTATATCATCTGTTCGCACTTGTACGGTTTTTGTAAATTTTCTCATATCGTCATGCCAACAAACCGCCCACACAGTTGAGCATGTATGGAGAGGAATAGCCATCAGGGCTCTATGTGCGCTTTGGATTATCTTTACCGGCGCCTACACAGTATCACCTGGTGTTGTTCCCAATGTATAGTTTGACTATTAACAAGCGAACAACAGGAGAAACGCGAAAACGCATGAAAACATGCCAAACAATAAATATTTCCACACAATAAATAATTGTAATTTAGGTCTGGGAAAAAAATGGTTTGGTTCCGGTTACCCGACCCCATCTAGTTTTTCACTGCCGACACTAAAGTTGTTTTCACATGTTCGAGAAAAAAATAATAAAATAGCGAAAATCGTGAAGTCTCATCAGAAATAGTGGACGCGCGGAAACTGATATCAACTTAAAAAGACAATACAAAACTGTTCTTCCAATCTGTAATCGCTGTACATATGATGAGAAGAAACCAATAAAACAGAGACCATATGGAAAACACATAACTACCTGACCTAGACACTTACATCTGAAAAAAATATAATAAAATAAAATAAAAAGTCTACTTACCCCACCTATTCTAAAATTGAGCGTAATCGGAACATCCTATTTTTATTAGATCTTAGCAAAACTCGGTATTTTGAGTGTGGGCGCAGATTAGTATGATGATCAATTTTACGGAAAAAAAGTTGTCACCTTAGTTACTACACAATCAAGCCATAGTTACTTACATGTATCAATGTCGGACCCTCTCGTCTAGGTATTCAGACAGACGCGTATACGTCAATAACGTAATTAGTCAACACATCGGAAAGTAATACTCAACACATCGGAAAGACGTGTATATGCATAATCTGCGTAGGTGTGAATGGCAGACTCATGGCACGGATGTTTAACATCATGTTAAACAAACAAACCCGAACACATTCAAATTATTTAATTGATGGTCCATTTATAAACAATGTTCAGCTAATTATACTCAGTTTCATTAAGCTTGCTGGCAACCGTTCAGTCTGTGACGTCACCAATACATCTATTTATATTTATTCAAATTTAGATGTAACTGATTCTGTAACGTTCACAGCCTAAAAAATGTGTTTCCGGTAAACCTGACCGACCCTAGTTTAAGCAGCCGACCCTCAACAATTTTTAAACATTTAAAACAAAGAGTATTCTGACCAACATCTCGTTTGGTTTTTGATCAAAACAATATCTTTTAATTCTATGGGGTCATGTTATCGGAAACACACAATGACTTTCCACCTAATAAAAGTATGCAACTTCTAAATTTTCTGTGTATGACTTGATACCTTCACTTTGGACAACATGTACACAAATATCTGACATCATTTAACAACATTTAAATATAATATCAGATATAAACGGGACACCTGTCATAGGACATAGTCCTTAGCCCATCTATATTACTGTTATTAATATTTTGTACAGATGTAAGCGTATCTTACTGTGATATGATATCATTATTCGCAGTTTGTTAATGTATGTAAATTGTTTACATAATTAAATCGGTGTGTCACACAATCATCAGGTACATACCACAAGATTTTCATTCTAAAAAAAATATTGATTTCGTTCAAACATTTATCAGCTTTTAAATATCCAAAAGAAATTTTAGCCAGCTATGTCTCAAGTAATGATGACGCTGACAGACAGTCAGAGAAACAGACAGACAGGCAGGCAGACAGACAAACAGACAGACAGACAGACAGACAGCCAGCCAGACAGACAGACAGACAGACAGGCAGGCAGACATCAGGCAGGCAGGCAGACAGACAGACAGACAGGCAGGCAGACATACAGACAGACAGACATGCAGACAGACAGACAGACAGACAGACAGACAGGCAGACATCAGGCAGGCAGGCAGACAGACAGACAGACAGACAGACATACAGACAGACATGCAGACAGACAGACAGACATGCAGACAGACAGACAGACAGACAGACAGACAGACAGACAGACAGACAGACAGACAGACAGACAGACAGACAGGCAGGCAGGCAGGCAGACAGACAGATATATAACATCCAGCCGAAATATAACCTTGACATTCTATTTGTATTATTTTTTTAAAGCCTTCCCCTCGGTGTTTTAAAGGAAAATACGGTGGTAATAATATTAGGTAGCCCCTAATTCGGGCACAACCATGATCTCGTACGATTATAACGTTGGCTAACTATCTGACATTTTTTATAGGTTTGCTTAAATCATCTTTAAAATTATGGAGTAAGTTAATCGCACATGTTGATATTCACCTATCTAATCATACAATGTGAATTATCATTACGGAAATTCCATCCGGTAATTAGTGGTGCAATAATTTCCTCTCATAATACTTTTAGTGGTCTTTTGCAAGACTTCATAAATAGTAATTGGTGATGAATAATTAAAAAAAAACAAGTTCTTTAATTCACCAGGTAGCTTTGAGTGGAACTATCCCTTTGGGAAAAAAGATCTTTTAGATTGCAAGTTTTTTTAGATTGCAACACAATTAATCAACACGAGATCCCCTTTGTTGCGTACTAATAAACATGTTAATTTATATCCAAAGGCTTGATTGTATGCCGACAGTAGAGGCGAAACGTCCACAGAGATGTTTCTTTAATTTGTGAAGGTGAGATCATGTTTGGTCACTGTAACTGATAACTGTCTCACAAAAGCAACAGGTACAACTGTATGGTGATACTGAATGAAGGACAAAACGCAAGCCAGTCATCCAGAGTTACCATAAACGGCATATCCCTTAATTCAATTTGGTAAATTTCATTAATCATACAGATAACTCATTAAAGCTAATAACTGTCTGTTATATATGAAATTTGAATCTTGCAATTTTTACATATCAACCCATATTGTGAAAAGTTATCATTGATACAAATTACTCATAAATAAAAGGCACCCTTTGTTATAATCAATGTATGTACTCTATATTTAAAATTTGAAGCAGACATTCTTAAGACACTGCTAAACTCGTGAAAAATTACATATTATGCAAATACGAGACCATGTATCAAATTGAATTACCTTGATCCATACATTATAATATTGGCAAACATCTTGACACTTAGCAGCTAACACTTTACACCTGTGCACTATCATACGATGTCTTATATTACCACCCTAGCTTTTATAATCGAGTTCAAATATACTAAGATAGGAATTTTTCCTGTATACTTGTCAGAAGTGATGAAAATATCACCATTATAATACAATTAAACTTTGTAACAATGCATCTATTGTTTCAAAAGTAT
The DNA here is from genome assembly GCF_964340395.1 of Glandiceps talaboti. Lineage (NCBI taxonomy): Eukaryota > Metazoa > Hemichordata > Enteropneusta > Spengelidae > Glandiceps > Glandiceps talaboti. The sequence goes on from NC_135570.1 coordinate 8,900,916, forward strand.
ATTTCGTTGCATCGACGCATTATCATCTCCTTAGATTTCTAATAGCTGTGACTGGCCTCGTAAATTTTGTTCTTATCTATCCATTTATTTATTATACTGACTCAATTGACAAATTGTGTCTTCAAGTATTTTTATATATCGAGCCTAATTATAGGATTGAGTTCGCCCAGTTTTAGCATGTGATGATACGTATGTGCTCCACTATGTAGAATATTACGGACAACCTTTAATGTTGACCAGGAAATTAACCCCCAATCGTAATACACTCAGCGTATACCTCATTCGAATTTGTATCATTAAGCGACAAAGCTTTCATATCGACATCCATCAGAAACAAAATGAATAATTACATAATTGTAAAGTAATTATTTCAGAAATTGTGACCTTAGACTAGTTTCACCCTGAAAGTGTAGCATTCAGTTTAATAGTGCTAATGCAGGGAAGAGATTAATCATTATAAGAAATGGTCAATGGAGATATATCGTTCACACTCAAGCGACATAGAACTGTTACAGGTAATTAATCCTCTTTCTACAAGTTGGGAAAAACAGAAGACGATTGTAATCCAGTGTAATAGGTACAGATGTCTAAGGGAGTGTTATCAAGTTATTTATGGTAATAGTCATTCGATAAATCAATAGGTTATTACCTTCCATTGGACTTATCATGAACCTAACATGTTTATATATATTTAATATAAATATATCGCTTACCTCAGGAATACAGATTTGCATACCCAAATAACACCACCTGACAAAAGACATCTGTATAAAATGTCAATGTAACGATGGAACGATTTCGCACAGAAATTTGTCATCATTAAGTTTAATGTTACTTCAACATGTAATCTACTCCTACAAGTGATAATTCACTAAATGGATCCGTGCGTTTTACAGATAGAATGCTCAAGAGACTTTTAACGACGGGTGTTATCGTGATTTTGCTCTTTACATCTTAGAAAAACGATAACGCTTTGAAATAAGCAACGATACTAGCACATGATTGACTGATATTACGGTATGCAAGGAAAAAGGTGTTGCAAGCAACGTAACATTCACCCACAAGGTAATCTATTGATTATCAAATCCGTGCACATAATCTTGTTTGGATAATCGTTCAATAATTCAGCCCTCAGATAGTGTCATTGCTATTTGTCAAATTACTGTATTTCGCAACAACTTATTGTTCACCCATGCATCTTTCGTACACTGATTTACTAACTGTTTGGCCTCATTCACTTGAAAATGTATCGTCCACCGAAATTGTATATTTATTGATGTGTTCAAGCCTGTGCATGTACAATTGACCGCTGATGATGTGTTCTATGAGACGTGAACCTGTCTGTCAAAGAGTTCGCTCCGGGTCAGAGATGTTACGACGTCCACACATCAATTTTTCTCAATATTTATAGATCTAAGAAGCACACACGCCTTTCTATTTAAAGAAGGAACAACAACATTATATGAAAAACAACACTGCTATCAATGAAGATACAGAACAAAATTAGAAGAACTTTCACATACAAAACAAGCGACTTAGCAGCAGAAATAGCTCCGCTGGGCTCCGACTCGTCGCCACAAAGCATTCCGACTAGTAGTTTGACAAAAAGCAATGCGATCATTGGTTTTAAAGAAGTCAAAAATATAATCTTTGACCGAAATTACTCAAAACAATTGCTAAAACTTCGAAAATGACTCATATCAGTTTGGCATGAACATATTTGAACAGACCCCCCCCCCCCACCCCAACAAAGGGACATAAACACAAAAATATCAAAACAATCCGAGAATCAGAAGAGATGAAACAAAAGATGAAAATAGTGAAAGTTGATGAATGACGGACGAGAAATGGCAGACGACGGAAAGTGCATTTGCCAACAGTTTTTGTATTTATTTAGTATTATATTATAGCATTACCAATTCCAGTGAATTTTGTGACGTCATCGCTGTACATTATTACTGATAATGTACTCCGTTAGTGGGCATCGCGGCCCCGGAACGAGCATAACAATACAAGCTTATTTGTTCTGTTTCTTCATACGACTAGGTATTTTTTCGAAATGTATGTTGCTACTTATGATCGTCATTTCTACTGTTTAAAAATACAATGCATTCATGAAACAAATTTGTGTTCACAGCAGTTCATTGAAGTGTATATGTGTGTGTACGTGTACGTACGTGTGTCGCTATGATTAGTATTCAGCTTCCGGGCCGAACATGGCAGACGATGTTCAGCGCTGTGTATATTATACATTGTTTTGCGTTTCTCGGTCTACAAATTCACTGGAATTGGCATTACGATAAAATAATAACAATAATGTACGCCCTCCCCAGTCCATAATGGACTCAAACAAACTTTGCACTCCATAATGGGCTCGGCTGTCGCCTCGCCCATTATGTCGTTCAAAGTTTGCTTTCGTCCATTATGGGCTGGGAGGGCGTACATTATTGTATAAATATTCAAAATTATTGGCAAATACAATATTCGTGGCAGATTTGAGCAGACACTCTAACGATTCATTGTATATGTTACCATAACACTGTAAGCCATTTTGAATCTGCTGAGTTGCCATTTACTCAACCTTAGACAACCAATATTTCAACATATCGAAATGAGAGTCTCACTTGTATACCCAGTCATGAAGGGATCTCTGACAAGTGTAAAAGGTTTATTACAATGAACTGCGATTATTTGTATTCTTGTCAACAATAGCACGAGATACGTATACAACACACGAAAAGAACACTGTGTTTGCCTGCTTGTGGTAATCAGGAATGAGATAAGATTCATGTAAATATCATGTAATTATTACTAGTAACTTATTAAAGCCACCACAGCAGCCGGGGTCACAAGACTCTGTTTACTGATAAAACATTACACTAATAACATTTAGTATGATCATTCCTGTTACATTAGATAAACAAAGTAATAACAGCATTGCTGGTTAGCTGAACCTAATACATCAAAGCTCCCCCCCCCCCCCGGTTTTTAAAAAAATGTGTTGCATCAGTTATATTGCTGCTTTTACCTTATTTTGTCTTTGCATGAACTCTCTCCTTGGCTCACTTCATTCAAATCCTTTCGCGAGTTGTAATACATGCACATATGTATTTGATATATGTATACAGCGTCAGTACTAGTCGGTGTCCCAATATACATCTGTATTAATGTAGAAGAGTTGACGAAAATCGATGTTGATAAATTATCGAATTTCGTCCAGTTATAATTACACCGTAGACTTGCATATTTATTATGATTAATGAATTTACTATTGCAAAATTGTTTGTTGGCAAAGTGGCAGGACTATTTGATAGTATTGACTAGTGGCTCACTACATAGCGGCAGACTAATTTAGTGGCTTGCGATAACTATTCGTTATGTTATCGTTCTTTTCACTACACGCCTACGGTGTCCCACTAAAATGATTCTCTTTTCACCTGAATGCGTCGACCTTTAAAGTAACACTAAACTGCACTCTTCAAAACGAAATGCCTTTGTATTCGTCATAATATCGTGCTTTGCGATTTTGCCATATGTCGTTAAAAATCTAACTGTAAGTATTTACAACTATGCTTCCTTTAAACAGAATGTACGTCTCTCATATATTTTCTAAATAACGTGATACTGCATAATCATCCTCGTCGTCGTCAAGGCTATACATTTACAACTAAGCAGCTTTGGGCTGTCAGCTTGTTCATGCACACTGTGTACACACTCCTCCTTCAGCTTGGTACGATCAAGCAAGTAAATAAAAGTGCCGAAATTATTTTTTTTATCACAACGTCTTACCTCAGCAGCCTTGATTGATTATTGCATATATACTTGTGAGGTGAGTAAATGACTAGTTGACGTCGATATAATCAAGTACACCGTTCCGTGCTGTCCGTTCATACACTCAAAAGAATTTTAGATATACGTCTGTGGCGAGAGCGTGACTAGCGCAGATAGGTAAAGTAGCAGGACGATTACTGTAGTAGATAATGACGTGCTATACTTTTTCTTTCTCATCTCCAATTGTCCTATTTAATTTATGGCATGATCAGAACAGTGGCTACGTGTTCTGGTTCACTAGAAATTAATCTCTCAGGTTTAATTACTTCTTCCAGGCATGACTACGTCAAGGAAACATCACGTTACTTAATGATAATGATACACATATATAACACACGAATTACCCCGGATGAAAGCAACAAGACAGGAAAAATATAACTGACATTTCGTGACTTCCCTTTCATAGGACGTATTAGTCCTGGCCTTGAAGACTGTTTGATATATTTTCATGACAAGTTGAGTACTGGAGAGTAAGATATTTGTAGATGTGAATATATCTATTTAAATGATAACCATAATGTTGTTATGACCATATCGTGCCACTTTCAAATTGTTTCATTGACACACTATTATCAGACCACCACAAAACACAAAATGTAGCTATAATACGTCATAAAACAAAATGGCGTTAAATGACGGAATCTTGAGGTTTTATGATTTCACTATAAAAAGGGTTCTATATTAAAGCACGGCAACTGTTAGGGTTGTGAATGGTTTTAATTATCTGCTTTGTAGATGTATCCTCTCTTGTAATGACGGCTTTCTATACATTACACCTACTTAATCTGCTGGATAGCCATTAGGAAATTGAAATTTAACTTGACGCTATAAATTCGTGTGTATCTTCCACTTTCACTGTTTCCCACAACTTTAGACTCTATTATTTTCATCTCCACCCAAACAAATCTCGTCAATGCAACCCACTTTCATCAAATTAGGTATAAGTAATCCGCCATATATAGCCAACAACCAGACTGATTAAATATTTAGATTAATGTAAAAAGCGAAATGGAGAGCTCTAAACTTTTAGATCAAATTTACATAAATGGCATTTTCTGGTATCCATTTTGAAAGTATCTATTCATTGACAACCCATTAAATTAGATTTCAGAGGGGAAAAGCAGGGGTTTATGTGTACTTCCTGAAGATTTTTGAAATTCTCTTTTCAGTGCTAATGGTTTCCCGTTTTCAATTCTTGTAAGCGCGTTTACTCTATAAAAGTGTCTACTTGACTTCATCACTACTACATCTTGTTGAATTTATAGGTACGGTTCTAACAAATCGGTGCTGCATTATGGATGCAACATAAGATCTCATCAGTTCTAATAATGTTTTTTTTTTTAAATTGAATGTCTGTACAATTTCGTCGGCTGTAGAATTATAGTGAAAAAAGGCGGCAGGCAGAATTTACAACCGGGGAGGTTTTTTTTTTTTTTTTTTTTTTTTAAAGAAGATTAGGACGTTAGAAGTGGGACCTTGACCCTGCTGAAAAGGAAGATGTTCTAACGTTGCATTATTTTGGTAAACCATATAAATATTCATAAACACTAATATACAATTTAAACTTATTACATTAGTACATGTGAATATACATTGTCCATATACTGCGTTCCTACAAAAATCTAATCAAACTAAAATCAGGACTACAAGATTAATATATTTCAGGCTCTCCAGCTATATAATGGCGCTCAAAATATCACACAGCCAAGTGAATACTTTACTGTTTTACCTGTACTAATTTAATATAATTTTAATATGTTTCTTCAAAATACATGTACAATAAATAGAGAACTCAACATTGCCTTCCACATTTCCATATTTGACATAGTGCCAAAAATTGATAGGCTTAATCAATTAGCTGGTGATTTACTAATGAAAACATCTTGTAACAAGTGCACACGTGTTTCATGAAACCAAGCAACGGAAATTATTTATTTAGTGCTAACGATGAAAACCCGCGTTTGGTAAAAAAAAAAAAAAATTAGTAACTGTAGACAGTTATAGTCTTTTCCGGAAATTGAGTGTATTGTCATGGGATTATTAACCGTCACAATTCCTAAAGCGCTAACAATAATTATATTGATTCCGTATGCATAGATCTAACTTGTTTTAGTATCGTAAGCCAACTGATAAGTGCACACACATTGTAGTAAAGACGCCTTCTTAGCTGACCTAAGTGATCTTGGCAATCAATCGCAACTGCTTTGATCCATCCGAAGCTTATACGACATTTGACTCGATAATTTATTCCATTCCAGGAAGACACATGTTTATATCAAAACAATTGTAAAAAATAATTCCAAAAATGAACATATTAACAATAAGTACAAAACGTACAGGGAAAAGAATTTAAAAAGCTGCTTAAGTTGGCTAAACAAATCTTCTACACAAAGTATCGAGTTCGAATGGCAGCAGAATTGTAATTCCATGTAAACCACACATAAAAATGTGTCCATGCTTTGTGTGTATGACTTGGCTTGTCGAATCTGTTACACCAAGTCCAAGCTTCCAAGCTTATCAATACTACTTAAAAAGGTTCTTAATGCATTTCAAATTGGGAAACCATTTTAAGATTACAAACTTATACCATCAGCGACAGCTGTGGGATAACCCTCTTAAAATTAGTCGTTCATTGCTTTATAATTTTATTATGATGTGTCTGCGGAAAGTTCCCGGATGTCTTATTTGTAAAATGATAGTTTTCACTCATTTTACCAGGGGTAACATCTGTTCATCGGAAATTTAATTAAGACTAATGAGCTTAGTTAGACCCCTTGTTTCATTTTACTCGTGTAACCCATTAAGAGTAACTGCGGAGGTGGCATAAAATGCCTTCGCAGAAATGAGAATTATTAATCATTTGCGATGTTTAACGTCTTGGGACGAATCTCTATAAAGTGATATTAAGTTTTTCTTAAACTTAAAATTGGGCTGAGCTGAGAACCTTTAATTTCATCTTTACATCCACATTACCGTTATCTGTGATGACAATGTAAATATTTCAATATATGTTACTGAGACCTATGTCTGCAGGCCGTTGTACAGTGGCGGGTATCATGGGAACAGTTGCCAATAGTTGCTCACATTTCTTATATTTGTCGTGTATGCCACTGGACCTTAGTAATTGGTTTGTTGTAGATATGTTTTACCATTAAGCACACTATCAAAAAGGTCAATTCTTCATTTAACCTTGCAATGGTCTGCAGGCGATACGACAATACTTCAAACTAACGACGTAACAATCCTTTGACGGTTGGTTCTTTATTTTCTTACGTAAGGTTATTAGCTTTGATAAATGCCAATGTGCAAGTGGTTTACACCATAACAGTAGTTAATGCTATATGTACGAGTTAGGAGTAAGATTGATTACGTAAGGGTGGCAGGATGCAATTTTAATTATTATTTTAGATGTCCAAAAACCATCGTATCTGTGTTTAAACAATTTAAAACATCTATACAGTAGTTGAATATCACCAACATCACAGTTGCTGATATTATATTAGTAAATGTTACAACTTACTGAAAACAAGTTAAAAGCTGTACAAGTCACAGAAAACGTGTTTACTTTTCATGTGTATACATACATACATACATACATACATACATACATACATACATACATACATACATACATACATACATACATACATACATACATACACACACACATACACATACATACATGCACATACATACACACACATACATACATACATACATACATACATACATACATACATACATACATAGAAATAAATCGATGGCATGGGAAGGCAAAGAAGATCTTTAGCGTATTTTGGTGTCAGGTAAGCTGTCCAAGGATATTTTTAGTGATTACTGTACAGTTTTCGTCATGAAGAACGGATTCAAAGAATTTCAATTGAGGTCAATGTAATGTTGAGGAAAGTAGTGTTGTAATGTTTACGTTCCTAACTTATCTTGAGTCATACCTTAAGGCAATGTATTTTATTGGTATGATAACAGTTGTATAGCTCCCATTAGTGTATCTCATACTACTTGGGAACATGGGACCGACGTCTCTATACATTAGAATTCAGACTTTTGCTTTGTTTATTCGTGTAATTTGATGTATACTCTGTGAGTAACTGAATCATCATACCGTGCTGCTATTTATATTGGCGACGTAAGTACTGCTTGAGTGAATGTACATGTACTCGGTCAATTGAAATGTAAAGATGCCAGTACTTAATTCTATTTTTCTCATCCTAGTACTTTTAACATGGTCGAGTCGTGATCACTACGACTACGTTTTTGAACGTTCATAGTTCCGTCACCACGTTTAGTTCATTTTAAATACATGACGCCGGTCTTCTGTAAAACGTGCGAATTTCTGCGCTCAAACAACGTTTTCTGCGTGCCCTTCACCAGCTCGCAAAGCTTGGGACCCCGAGGCGCGCGTGTCTGAACGAGACGACTGCGATGGATTCGATGCCTATAGTGAGGCAACTAAAGTACACTACATTTATTAACCAATTACAGAAAGTCAGGCTATCTAGCGTGGTGTCTAGAAGTATCAATTAAACCAGTCATTTGATAGCGTACCAATTAGAGATTAAGGAACGATTGAATTTCTTTAAGAAGGCATACTATTTAGCTTAAATTATTTCAAGAGGTAATTTGTATGTAAATAGAGGGTATGGACACAGGATCACAAAACAAATCGATAGACTCGATAATCAACCTGGAAGTACAGTTTAAATTGTGAAAATATGTTTTTTATACTTGATTCAAACAAGACTACTCGATATAGCACTAACACACACTCTTTTTAAAAAAACACCAACACTAGATTTCCACCCAATACTATATGGTTTACAGATTGTATAAAATCCAAAAAAATGTTTTCGTTTGCTTAGTGTGAATGTTTTTCCTTGTGTTCATTCATAATTTCCAGATTTGTGTGTGTATTCAAGTCTGTCAGCTTGCCTATTTAGTATTTGTATATATTGATATATTTAGTTGTAAATAATAGTAACTGTTCTATTCTAAAAATTGGCAAACAATAGTACTAGCCACTGAATGAAGAGACGTTATATTATGAATTGAAGGAAAATTATCTATAATTAGAAACGAAACACGACTGACTTTGCCTACAACCAAATGGAGACTAAAGACCAGTGTGGCATTCCCAAGTTTTATGACAAGTTATCCTATCCACGTTGTGATCGCCAATATGATAATTACAAACATGTTGTTGTCTTTTCTTCAGCTTAATTGTGAACACCTTTGACCCGGAATATAAGTCAAACTTCTTATTTCTCTACTGTAATTATTAGATTTTGACACATGAGAAATACGACGATTAGTTGCATTAATTATTATTAATTTCGACATGCAATTAAATTCGACACCGCCTGTCGAAAGTAACGACAAAAGTACGATACTAATGTTCGTCATGTCAAATCTAATTTAAAATGGCCACAATTCAAAGTGCATGTCTCGGCAGTTATGTCATCTTGAAAAGCATAGGGTAACGACACGATTTTGCATGATTCTAGTGCAGAAATTGAATTCATCTTCTTTTAAATGCTAAAATAGCATGTGACATTTCTTTCTTTTTTGATTTTGTGTATGAAAAAGCAATACTAAGAGCCACCATTTGAGTTGACCCCTCAAGCGTGTCATTCGCTACTAGACCATTTAATCTGTTCGCTTTCGTATAAAAGTGGAAAGATTAGATTTGACGCCTATTCCGAGTTGTGTTTATGCTGTTTGTGTCAATCCAATACAATAAGATTAGATGCATGATAAGTTCGACATTTTAGTTCAAAACGCCGCCTTTTCGTTGACGTTAATTTGTTATCGGATTTATAAGACGAGACGCGCACAAATAGCGGTACTACTTTATTCAGACTGTACTATATTTTGTAGACAAACACAAATATTCTGCACAAGTTGATCGTTCAAACTTAAAAGCACTGTAATACATGTATACAATGTGTTCATACAAAATGTGAATTAAATGTCCAAAATGACGTGATTATTGGTATGGTGTGAGTTTACAACACCGACATAACTCACACGTACCTCGGGTCACATTTCATACAAACAGTGCTCAATACATATACATGTAGAGCGGTATAACTACTAATAATATTACAGTATCATGTAAGATACACAGGAGCCGTTACACAGTGTTTCATGCTTTCGCAATCATCAGACGACTAAATATATATATATTTGTCTGATGAACGCATTGAGCGTGAAACTCGGAGTTACAACTAAGCACCTCAAGTTCCAACCAACTTACTTTGATTATATATATATATATATATATATATATATATATATATATATATATATATATATATATATATATATATATATATATATATATATATATATATATATATATATATATATATATATATATATATATATATATATATATATATATATATATAACTCGGTGAGTATCAATCTGCTAAGACAGTGCTCTATACCGCAGTGGCAGAGCGTAATAGTTTTGGTAGTACTGGAACTCTTTCTTGGGTGTAACTCGGAGTTTCACGCATATTGCGATCATCAGACACTCAGTGTCTGATGATCGCAATATGCGTGAAACTCCGAGTTACACCCAAGAAAGAGTTCCAGTACTACCAAAACTATATATATATATATATATATATATATATATATATATATATATATATATATATATATATATATATATATATATATATATATATATATATGCTTCAATGAGTCATGTACATAAAAAAAAGGGTTTAACTCTGAACAAAATTTATGTTTCCTCTAGGTTCTATTCATAGCTGAAAATCGTAGAGTAATAAATATGTCTTGCTTTTCATTTCAGCTGTTGATGAGACAACGTTTACGAATTCACTTCACGTCAACCCAACATGACATAACTTGTTCAATATATATAAATAATCATCTCAGTAAAGTTTATGTTTCCACTGTTTAATTTGCGCATGGAGAAAAAAACGTGGCAGCGTTTCTATGCAAAATTGTGAAAAATATGTTTCTAGATCATATATCTATAATATGGCTGTATATATTTCAATGTATTTTTACTATCTCTTGATGAGGAGAGAGGCCATATTTTGTTAATCTTATGAGTCACATGTTTTTTTATGAATGCACGAGCTGGTCGTAAGAAACATTAACTACCATATTTGTTTTGTTTTATGGTTTCTACCGTACTGTTGGATGAAATGTTTGCCCTCTGAGACGACATCGACGTTATCACATGTTAAAATTTACAATATTTGATTAGACTAAACATGTAGTAGTAGTGTATTTATTTTAGTGGCATTCAAATTGTACAATCAGTGTACGAAAAATAGTCATCTGCCGGCCCTTTCGGACTTATAAATCACCTTATTAATAAACAAACAGAACATATACAAACTTACATACAATATGTCAACATAGCAGAAAAATACACAGGACACATGCTACATCCATATTTATCGACCTAAACGAAACTTTCTGCTTTCAAAAGAGCCAAAGACATATTTAGCCATACACAGTGCCCATTGTACGAAAAATTATATTCAAATCAGAAAACTCGTCAAAAGCGCCATTTACATCTGAGAACATATGGTCAACATAAACCTAACACGCTACATACATATTTATCTAGACAAAACTTTCTGCTTTCAAAAGCGCCAAAGACATATTTAGCCATACACAGTGCCCACTGTACGAAAAATTATATTCAAATCAGAAAACGCGTCAAAAGCTCAATTTACATCTGAGAACATATGGTCAACATAAACCTAACATTCGACGGAAAGTTTTCCCCATCTTTGATTTCATCAAGATACATGTTCTATTTCTAAAGTTTCATTTGTTAAACATCCAGTTTCTACTTGGAGTAGTAAAATCTCAAGTCTAATTTGTGCAACGTATGAGCCGCACAGCCTAGATAGATTCATTTGTACATAATGGTTCGAATGTATAGGAATGTTTAACTGTTGTTGTATGTTCGCAATTTCGTCACTTCTTTTTCGAAATCAGTAGTTAGGAATAAGCACTCGATGATATAGTTGAGTATGAACATCCGGGAGAGGCTTATAGGACAATGCTTATTTGAATTGAACCTATTGTGATATCAAATCGTGTACATGATGGAGACATATTGTACTTTTAAATGAACATATGTCTATAGTTTACAGGGAGCGATTTGTGTAATTGAACTGTATCATGAAGATATAGTTGATTTATGATCATTGGCAAAACGAGAGCGGAAAAAAGTAGACTCTAGTTTATTGACTAGTTACTCTATGCATAGATAAAAGACTCTTTACCCACATATACATCATCACTTAGGCCAAATAGAAATAATTATGTATTTTCGATAACCCGACCGAACATGTATACTTCAAGCCGCCAAACCTAAACATTAAAAACATTCAAAAAGGACAAAAATGTGACAATATGCTTCTATTTCCGTGTAAAATATTTTATCAAAGTATCTTTAGTAATTTTTGAAATAAAAATCCTGTACAAGAAAATCAGGTATGGTACAGGTTCACACTTCAAGATGAATGTACAATACAGTACAGTACAGTACAGTACAGTACAGTACAGTACAGTACAGTACAGTACAGTCCAGTCTGCATATTGTGTTTGTCTACTTCGAATATCATTGTCTTCGTTTTAGTATTTGCTTCTTTTCCATATCATCTCTCTATAACAGAAGTATTGTGACCAATGGGTTTGTTGTCTCAGGGTTGAAGTAATTTCTCAACAAAACATGAAAAAAAATAAAATAAAATTGCGACCTACCTACCTTATTTTCTGAAGTATGTTATCGGAAATAAACATTTGTTTTATATTTGCCTTGTGAGTATTGAAGACAACAAATTACTCTAGTTTTTTTGGAGTTATTTTTGCTAATTATGTATCAGTTGCGTGTGTGATGTGCTATACTCTACCCATCATGTACCCAAATGTCGTGTTACAGTAGATTTTTAGCATGATGTATACTTGTTATATTAAGCGTCTTTGATCGCGTGTTTAACTATGGATACTGATGATGAAGCTATATGAATAAATCATTATATTTTAAATTTTGGTTTGTTTTAACAAACGTTAATGATATTGAAAAAGATTTTCTATTAGACGCTGACGTTTGGTTTACAATCTAATCACATAAGAACTATACACATGGTGCGACTTCTTTCACTATTATAAATAGCATAAATCTACATTTACAGTCAGGAAAACATCTCTCACGTCAGCGTCGTTTAATAACAAAAGATATAACATTTTCTTACCTAATCCGACATAGCTGTCGACGTTCGTATTTAAAAAGGGCACAGCAAGAAATTTCTGCCTTCGACAAAGTGTTAAAACCTTTTCAAATATTTTGTACAGTGTCGGAGGAAATATGTTCGAATAGACAGTGTTCGGTTCGCTGGTTCCGTCTACGATATGTCTCTGTCATTTATATATTGTAATATATTCTGCAAGATTCACTTTTCCCGTGGCTTCCCGAAACGTATAAATGACACAGGTCGAGATTGTTCTGTTACCACTCAATTATTGCCAGGTAGATCACTGTACTACCTGGGTGCAGTAATGTCACATGTCTATGCTAGAGGGAATAATTATATACAACGCTTAGCGGGTAATACAGTGAGGCTATGAAATGAGCATTTCATTTATCATCATTGGAGGTAGCAACACAAAGGGAGAACATACCTGTCCTCTTTAACTCCACAGTAGCAATGCTCTCATCCTCGAATACTTTTGTAATTGCAGGGCAAATTTTGGTAAAGTGATTTGTCCACTTTTAGCAGTGGCTTGTTTCATGACGTATAAACAGAAACGTTATTCCCGGAGAACATATCCACAATGCATTTGTAGATATACAAATAAACTTGGCGAAGCCAGTGAAGTGATATCTTATTACGAAATGCAATCGTGACAAACTTTGTACGTCTACTTGTCTAAACCTCATATAAAAGTAAACACAAAACCCTACCTGCTTCGAAAGAGGCAGCAGCAGTAGCATACTCTCATACTACTACCATCACCACCACTCAGTTGAATCGAACAGCTTTGGAATGACATGGCATGACAACAGAACCCTATTAAATTGTATTTGTTTATTTGCATATATACAATTGTGACAATACGCTGGCTATTCTGAATGGCTCCATATGTGTCCCTAGCACTCCCAAACCACACACAGTTAAACGTAAGTACATATATTATAACATATCTGGCAATATATCGATTATATTTCGACATCCTCAATAACAAAAGTGAAATTTATGTTACAGCTTGTAGAAAGACAGAAATTACGCAAACGTTTCCGAAATCTAGTATCATATCTTTTGAAGTGAGGTGTTATGTTGTTTTGTTAGATATTAACTATTCAAGTTATATACCACGCTCTATTTTTATTACGTATACCATTGTTAGTTAGATTTCGGTTGCAAAAGGCAACAGATGCATCAGTTCATAGTGAGACAATGACAGACAATGACAAGCTTGTTTGAGTTGTATAGTATAGGATAATGGCAGTATATGATATCATCGAATAAATGTCTCCGAACTGCATATTGACTAATCAAT
>NC_135570.1:8917821-8947821 GCF_964340395.1 Glandiceps talaboti
GCTAGAGATATATTGACAAGAAGTTGTATGTCTCAAAGCACCCAAATGCTAAACACGTATACCTATTAAGTGTGTAACATATTATGTTGTAGTAAGAACCAGCTGATTGTACGTACCACTTTGGTAGAAAACAATAGATTGATACATTATCTTTCAAGAAGAAGAATGGAGTTGTTTCTTATTTTCAACGGCAGCTGTATACGAATTTGATAAAATGCTACCCGACAAAAGAGAACTGTTCTTAACTTGATCCAAGAAAGGTTACCCTTAGCAACATTATCCCACCACGTAAAGAACTGTTGATTTACATATGACAATAATATTGATCTTAGCTTTCATATTGCGTTTTCTCACGCTTTGCTCAAAGCGCTTTAAATGTATCGCTCATGGCATGAACCAATAGTGGTACACTGAAGCTTCCTAAGCTACATGGGATTTGGAAACATGCAATCCATTGCATCCTCCTCTCAGACTAGTGTAAACGCATAGGATTCACATTGCAACCCCTATCCTACCATGTCCGCAGTTATAAGCTGGGTTGGCTGGGGCACAATCATGGTTCAAATCTCCCCAGTGACTTTATAGCCATTCAAAAACGAGCGGTGGTGTGTTCTTTGTGGTAGATTTTATTATGGTTGAAATTATTATCCCCGTTGTAATTATGAATATAGTTATTAAACAATAATTAATCATACCTAAGGGACATTCAACTATGGTTTCGCATGATAAAGTAAGCCAACACAATACAATGTAATTTTCTATGACTCTATGCTCTATTTCCACCAATGTTATTGTTTTGATCATAGTAATATATAGTTCCAAGGTTGTCAGGAAGGGGAGTGATAATTAAGAATTAGAGCATAAAGTGGTAAACTTTATTCCATTAAACAGAGTGGTAAATAGAATGAAAATTCCAGATGTCACATTTACCTATTTTATAGTAAAAATGTGGTACGTGTTTCCTACAGCAGTACGCGCCTTGCTGTATACATATCGTTGCAAGAACTTTCCCTTCAGGTTTTAATAAGTCTTATAAAAATGCGGAAAAACTAACTAATCTATCAAACACAGCATTCGGAATACCATTCAGTGTCTAGGTTGTGTTCTAAGGAAAGTTAGCTCCCTTATTCCATTAAATGGTATCCATGAATGTGAAATGTCAGTGGGAAAAATTGAAAGGGAATAGACTTGGCATGTAAGAATAATATATATTATTTTTTCAGATGATTGCATTAACATCTTTAACAGTATATTTCAGCTATATATTATATTTATCTTCATCACAGTGTCAGAAAGGGTAGCTGTAGTATTAGAGTTTAATAGCTGAAATGTTAAGATCATTTTGTGAAGTGTGTAAATAAGGTCAATATAATAATAATCCGTGCATGTTCATATAAACAACATCATTTACAGTATATCAATGCTTAATACATTAGATATTGAACATCACGGTTCGAAACGTTTGTTTAGTAATGAACTCAATATTTGTATACCATGTCCAACATGATTTCAGTCAAGTATATTTAGAAAGAGCGCCATACAGATGCTTTATTCACATGACTTCGTCAATATAAATGAATCCTTTCGCATCCCCACCCCCACGGGAAAGGGCACTCACCCAGTGGTGCTAAATTTCAGACCCCATGTTAGGCCAATTTGAGTTTCAAAGAACAGTATGACCCTTTTCGTCGTAACTATATAGTAGAATCTCTACGTCATTTATCAATATATTCTCAATGAACTTGTGCAATAACGTTCTGAATTTCATTCCCCACAGTACTTCTACAGCCTCCCACCCCTCATCAAGGACAACCTGTTCATTGTTTTAACTGAGTGTTCTTGGATTTATGTTCTCCCCGTGACGTCACGATCGTGGTAAAGTCGAGTCTGATCAATTATGCAAAGAATGATTACAAGACACACTGGGTTATTACAGTATTAGTGGAGATGTGCTTCGGATGAAATATCCGGTGTATTAACTAGGTAAGAGTCAAATTGCTCTCATGTGTTCATTAAAATAGATACAATAAAATTGCTTCAATAAAGTTATCTCGCCGCATAACAGGGTAATCATAAAGTACATCCACCTCCATGCAAGCATACGAAGTGCTTCAATTCAAAGGAACCCCGATTTTTCATTCATTTCAGACAACCAGTTTCTAAACGGATGTAAGTCTTAAACTAATTCGGAATTTTTTTGATGATCAATGATTTCCCACTATCTCGAGTCATAACACCCAGACGTGGTCATTTAAATTTACAAAGACAGTTATTTCCAGCTAATTCTCTAATCTACGAGAACAAGCTCTAAGCCTTATATAAAGATTATTGTGTAGGTTTATAAAACAAAGGACAGATGTAATACGTGCTGTATTCTACTGAAGCAACTGATTATGTCGTACTGTGCAATATAACAGGAAATATTCAGACATAAGTGATAAAAGTGCAGAATAACTTTAAACCGAGTGGACAGTATACGTACCTGTACGCTATATTTGGCGTAAGTGAATGACAGGTGAATTGTCAGTAATAATCCTTGGATCATATCCTGACAGGAGTATTTTCAGTGAACAGTGCAGATTTGAGGTAACATTGAATTGAGCTAAGCTCGTCATGATGTTTACAAAATTGGACTCATAGCATGAAGCGAATAATATACTTTTTTCAATCTAGGTTTCGGATTAAAAAAATGTTACTGTAGCCAACTCAAGTAGGCAGTCTATTCAATTCTATTTGCTGTAAAACGTCACTAAGGATAAATCTAGACATTATAGTCCTCAAATGAGAAACAAAAACACTTAACGCTGTAGTTCTCGAAAATCTAAATAAGTTTTCAAGTTAAAAAGGTATTAATCCAATTTAAGAGGAATGCAGCTTTTTTTGAGTAGTTTTGGCTCGAGGGAAACGTTTTTTTAATAAAAGTTACATGTCGTACCCAATGTCGTACTTTGACTTTTCACCCAAATACATGTAACTCAACTTTAAAATACACATATCTCCAACAGAATTCCTACTATAGAATTCGGAAAGTTGTTACGAATAAATTCTTTTGAATTCATTACTAATAATACATAAATGACATCCCGGTGATTACACACATGAATTAATATGTAGAACATGCCTTTTCGCGCAAATTGCATTCTATAGGGTTTGATTCAGTGCTGAAAGATGTGATGTGATGTTTAAAAGCGCATTTGATAAATTCATGGACTCGAAGGCAGATTCTATTAGTTTTTCATACATGTCTTTGAAAAGCTTACTTAAGGAGCCCTTTTCAAATATTTAGACATTCTCGGTGCATTAAAGTACTCAATGTACTTCACAAAGGCAACTTCAATTTTACCCATAGCAAATCTAATATTACTTATTGGGAACGACACGCATCTCCAAGAAACTTAGTAGAGAGCGGCGCCAAAAATACACAATAAGGTTATGGACGTTATAGTTTGTGATCATAAGGCATTGCACTTCATCTAAGGAATGTGGAACAGATGATACGATATTGAAATATATATATATATATATATATATATATATATATATATATATATATATATATATATATATATATATATATATATATATATATATATATACATATATCATTTTGTCTGATGATCGCACTATGCGTGAAACTCCGAGTTACAACCAAGAAAGAGTTCCAGAACTATCAAAACTATTGCGCTCTGCCACTGTGGTATAGAGCACTGTCTTAGCAGATTGATACTCACCGAGTATATACATATATATATATATATATATCCATATATCCATATCCATATATATATATATACTTCCATATATATATATATATATATATATATATATATATATATATATATATATATATATATATATATATATATATATATATATATATACTCGGTGAGTATATATATATATCCATATATATATATATATATATATATCAGCTAAAAATGGTCACAACGGGTTTATATGTGAGAAACACTATTAGCAAAATTGGTTGGTGGATGTGTGGGTGGGCGAGTGGTTGGTTGGTTGGTTGGTTGGTTGGTTGGTTGGTTGGTTGGTTGGTTGGTTGGATGGATGATGTTTTCATCCCGAAACTGCACGGTGGCATATTAGTTCATTTCATTTTGACAAACTGTCGCAAGAAATTGCATTCTTTCAATCTTGCTATCTTAAAGTGTCGCGTGGGTAGTTTCTTATTGGTTTCTGTATGGTTGTATCAAACAGAGCAGCTGAACGGTATCTTTGAAAGGCCTATAACTGTACCCCAATCTCAATTAACGAAGTATACATAAGAACGTTAACGTTAACGTTACACAGAATTATCGACCAGATCATGATGAATTTTGTGAAGTAAGTTCACTTCACATAGAAATGTGTAGATATCGATGTTCATAGGTCACTGTGTCACATTGTAAAAATATTTTGATTGACAGGTTGAGAAAATGATGAGAACCCTGAGCACAGCGTATTTAGTCAGAGTTACAGGGGCTCGGAGTAGTTGTGGCCTAAAGCTCTTAACGGGTGGTTACGTTATTTGAAGAAATGCCCTCGGATTCTACAGTCAGTGGATAAATATCGGGGCGGTCAGTAATTTGATTACACCAGCTCAACGTGACGATTTTATGTTTTCCATGAACGAAAAACGAAAACGAAAAATGTGCCATATAAATGACCATATAGTCTGAACACAATACGGAACAAACGCAGCTGCATTAATACAATATATATCGACATATGTATGTATAATACAATATCACAAATTCTTAAATCCAAAATGGTAAAAATGTCGAACAAAGCTACATAACATCTTTGATCTCAAATTTGAGAATATTTGTGACTGGAGTACACATTTGAAATTAGGCCATCATGTATTATTGGCATATAATGCTGCATATTATGAGTCGTTTTTATGGTTTGCTGTGGTATTGTGGTTTCGAAGTTTGAACCTCCGTCTTTCTAATCATTGGAAACGTTGTCACCATGTTTGAGCATGACTATGAGAAATGGAACCCACCTAGTATTATTCTATTTTGTGACAAATTTATTATATTTCTTGTGAATTTGCCTATAGGCATATTAATGAAGCAATCACCGAAGGCATCGAATTCAATTACAAATTAGGTGTCGCTGGCTTCGACGCAAGGGTGGGCCGCCTTGTAAAGTGTACTAAATTATATCTTGTAAGCCATAAAGAAAGACGTGTATTGTCACGGGAGGTATTTAAGATCAGTTTGGGAAGAATGATTTTAGTTGTGTTAAAGATGACATTTACCCAAAGGAATTGTTCAATTAATACGTCTGTCTATCCGTGTTTTTGAATGCAGTAACTTCCTATGGTGAATAGCCTAGTTCCAAATGTTACTCATTCCATGACATCGATTTTGAAGGGAATAACATTTGCCGTTAAGCCTGGGGTAAAATTAAACAGCATGTGTTAGGAATACTACGACCTTTAACAATCATATATCTTAGTGTGTAACGCTAAATCATGTGATACATTTGAGTGAGTGAGTGAGTGAGTGAGTGAGTGAGTGGGCGGATGGAAACATTTTTATTTAAATTTACAAGATGTAAGCTTATATCAACGGGAAGGCAGTAAGGAATATATGTAAACGCATAATGGTGAGGATTACGTGAGTTCGGCACAGAAGAGTACATTTAATGAGCAAGCAAATATTTGGAATGCAGTAAAGAACACGGCGTGAAACGTTTCAAAAAAAGACCGTCATCAAGACAGGCAGTGTTTGTGCATAAGATTGAAAATCAAATTCGATGTGTTTATGGCAACACTTGCTACATTGCTACAAGGCGCTTTCAGCTTTCAGTTATGATATCTAAATAAATTAACCGCCACTGTGCAATTTACAGTAAACAAAGTCGAATCTCTTCGCATCATCAAGATAACTTACACTGATTGCTTGAAACGGTACTCGAAGGATTGAGAATCATATTTAAATCATGTTGTCTTTTGTTCGTATGATCGTCATTGATATCATTTTTAAAATAACGAGTTTAATTAAATTCTAGCTGATCTTTATTTCAACCAAGATCACACTTAAAAACAAGCAATTGCATACTGTATATAGAACATGCCTTAACTGCATGTTTCTTACGATATGCCTAGAAATGTCTTCCCTAAATGTTACAGCAAACCGCCTTGCAGGTGAGAGTATGGGCTCTCAGTTAGAATCATAGACTCCAGCTTGAATATGATGTGCAACTAGCTGCAACATCTGTAAAGTTTTGCACAGACGTGCCACTGTCTTTCAACAAGGAATTATGCTATTTGAAAGTCACGCCCCAGGATATGTTTATTCCTACACTCCACATGTGGACAGTAGCGGTAACGTTTGACATTAATTTCGACATTTCGACAGTGTTTTTGCTTTTCATGCTGATATCCTATCGCTGTTTTTGTGAAAGTATTGTTGTAAAGACGACTGTCTTTGAATACTACCAACATAACATGCTATGTTATTTGGTTCTTACCCAAGTATCAATATTGTACATACAGAGGGGTTCGTTTATATATCACGGTTGAATGTCTATCAAGCAGTGTTATGATTTGTGGTTGAGGGTTGTAAATTGTTAAAGGGTTGAATCTGGACTAAAGAGCATGGACATTTTGAACAGACGGAAGAGATAGCACTTTGAAAACAGTCGTTTCAAATACTCTAACATATCTTGCAGTAACTGAATGCACCATCATGCTGTATCTTATTTCTGGGGAAAAGGTTTGAATCCACATAGTTTCATAATAGTACAAATAAATGTCCGATACACAAAGGCACCTAAATTGTAAAATGCCATCACATCATTAGAGAGTTTTTAACAGTTTGTTAGCTCTCAACATCAGTACATGTAATTTATCATTCTGTTCATTGCTCGTTTATAACAAACGTTAACCAGGAAGTGGTTCATCAGTCGTCAACAAAATTGCCAAGTTAACACAGTAGAAACTGAATTAAAGTCAGGTTATGCGATAAAGTCTTTTCTAACGACAAAGACCAGTCTGTCTACTCGCTACCGAGTTCTGGGTCACTGCCCCCGATTTGGGCGGCAATTAATGTGAATGTTTCAGTGGCCTCTAAGCAGATATTGAATGTTATATCTTCAAACAGATTCTGCTGCTTACAAGTAATTCCAATGGCATTAAGATAAAGCAGTTAGCCAGTAATATTAAGAAATATCCCTATTTTATCAAAAACTGCCATCGACGTGAAAAATAGAATGTGCAGTTAGGTAATTAGTTTTCAGGGTCAGATACACGTCGACAGAGTTTGGATTTAAAAAGGAACAAACCAGTATAATAAAACACGCATTTGCTAAATATTAACAATAATAACCACCACAATAGCCATCGCAACTGCATCAGAGTTAATTGCATCTCTTAGCGTAACAGCAGGGGTTTTAGTATGGTCAGGTTTACTAAAATGCGATGCGACATTTTCTTATAATAGAAACGGAATGATGGATTCCTATAAAAGACATTTTTGCTGATAACAAATACAATCCGACTGGTTTTTTTCGTGACTTCCAAATGACACAAATTTACGATCAAATTGGTACAGTTGCTGTTAATATTGTTTAATGATAATTGTACAGAGTAAATCTTTTAATTCATATACATTATTAACCTCTCAATGATATTGTCCTTTTATCACACTTCTATGACAGGTTCACGCTCGAGGAGACAACATACAATATAATTTAATAGCTTCAATTATCACTAGGTGACATCAACTAATACATTAAAATGCTTCAAATGTGTATTGGATTGAAAGTAAGTGTTTGTTTATGATGTGTCTTACTGTGTAGGGACTCATGCAAGTTATGGGAAAATAACCTATAACTGTACACCGTACCGTGTCTGGTATGTTAGAAATGGGACCTTGACTCCCTAGGTATATGGTTTTTGGCGTCAAACTGAAATTTTATTGATTACATTTTATAACTACGTAACATGTCTTGAATTTCTTACACTCTCTTGTTGACAAAATACTTGCGAGTCTGTCTCTGAAACTGATTGTTTAGTAGATTGTGACGCATACAGAAATAAAGGGCGACAAACCAGTCAAATAGAGGAACATGGAGTAAAACATGGTTTAAATAATCACTTTGAGTAAAGTTGAAAAGGGGAAATAATTTGTTAAACAGGATGGCGCCGGATTTGGAGCGAAGAGAAAGTAGCAACATGTTGACTGCATTCTTTTATTGTCCCCATTAACATCGGTGATTTATTGATAGTTCATGCAGTAATTATCTAATTGGAGTTAAACTGTTTTCAGTAACTGCTGTACAGTTGACTCCTGACAAAATGAAAAACATGTCTTCTTTCAACTTAACCAAATTGATTACTAACGCGTAACGGCATTTCTAGCAAAAATATTGCCAACTTTATTACCTTTGCTACTTTGCTTGAGTTGCAATTTTCTTAGCAGATACTCTCTACATCATTTACAGAGTGACAATGTCGTATACTTTATTGAAAACTCCAACATTGAAAACAGTTAATATACAACAATTCGTTCAAATAATGGTATCACACGCAACGAAAATGTGCCAATGTCAATACGATTTATCATTTCATTCACAACCCAAATTATTTTCTCTAAAAAGAAAATATAGATTATATACCCAGGTGGTTCTACATCACGACAATCCATATCTACGTCACTGATTGCTTGGTGTTCGAAATATGAGTTTAAACGTTCCAAATCACCATTATACATTATGCTAAAGAGGGTGTAATTATATTATTCCCCGTCCTCTTAAGGGTTTGTCACTACTTGTCTAGCGACTTGCAATGACAAGGCCACTTAAGCCACTCGTATTTTCTTGGTTGAACGAAGAAATATATTGGGGAATAATGTCTAATTTTCCAGCCAGTCCATCAAATGTAGCAAAGTTAGTATTAAAACTATTGTCGGACAATGAAATGTAGTAATATTAGGGAGATTATTTTGCCGAACTAAACGAGGTTTTGTTTCAGATAAACTGTTTTAACTGTATTAGACTCTGAAGAAAATAGGATACAGGAGACTCAAATGCTCATGTTTATATATAGTAGTTTACTTTTAATTCATTATCATAAGTTGGACCTTGAAATAAAGCCCTTTTATTCTATGCTAATATAAAATGCCTTTTCACATCATACCAATCCCATGGTATTAAACTTAATCCTCTTTACTATATTGCAGATAATATATCCATACAAATTAAACACAATTTGAAGCCCCTCATTGTACACATAAGTTGAGGTATCAAAGTGAATGGTCTTAGCTTGCAAATGTTGTGTCAAGTTGTATAAAGATTACCAGCTTTCAGTTTAGATAAGGAATGTTACACAGTCTCTGCTCTGTATTGTGTTAAAGACAACAAAAACAAACACACATGTAACAAAATACAGAGCAGACACTGTGTGAGGAATGTTTGTATGCTGTCTGTATTTTTTCTATCTCAACATGAAACCTTGTGTCACTTATCTTGACACATTGCTTAATAGCAGTTGCAAGCTAACACGAAATCTCCTGTAAAGCAATGATTTTGGCATTTTCACCACAATGAATCTTATCAATCAATGTTACATAATATATTTTGTCGAGCCTGACCTTGCTCTAAATTGATTGCCCCCCCCCCCTCCCACTTTGAATATAAACACGTAATCTTGCACGGTTCTTGTTTCACTTAAAAAGGATGCGTAGAGAAATATATACAAACAGTAATACTGCAAACTTTCAAAAATAGTCCAGATCCTAATAATACATCTGTATATGATATGATATGATATGATATGATATGTGTTTTATTGTCATATATATACTGATACATATATAATGAAATGTGCATTGATTTTGCGTGTAATGAAAAAATTTACAAAAACAATATTCTATAGAGGACTCCTAACACGAAATTGATGCGTCAATAGAGAACTTAAATTGATTCATTAAGAGTGCGGACTGCAGTTGGGTAAAAGCTAAACAATGTGCGATTAGAACCTGATTTGATCGAACGGTACCGCTCGCCTGAGCGCATAAGTTGGAATAAATTACGTGCTGGATGGAAATCGTCTTTTACAATTGACTGAGCTCTTTTCTTTACTTGAGCGTTGTACAACTCATTAAGAAAAGGAAGTTGACATCCAATGATGCTACTGGCAGTGTTAACGATTCGATTGAGACGTTTCCGGTCATCAACTGTGGCATTGCCCCACCAAACGATGATTGACAGTGTCAGGACACTCTCAATCACCGCTCGGTAGAACTTAATCAACAGTCCCTGGCTGACACGGAAACTTCTCAATCGTCTTAAGAAGAACAGTCTTTTCTGTGCTTTCTTCACAATATGATCAGTATTGATTTCCCATTTCAGATCGGCTGAGAGGTAAACACCGAGAAACTTAAAATACTGTACTATTTCAACCTCTGAGTTGTTGATGACTAGAGGAACAATATCAGATGGATTCCTTCGAAAGTCCACAATAATCTCTTTGGTCTTTTTGACATTCAGTTCAAGATTGTTTTCAGAGCACCATGTTATGATAGAGTTCACTTCATTACGATATGATGTTTCATCGTTTTTGATCAATCCGCCCACGGTGGTGTCATCAGCAAATTTGATGATAAAATTATTATCAGACACAGTAACACAATCATGGGTAAATAATGAGTATAACATTGGCGACAGATTACAACCTTGAGGTGTAGCAGTATTAAGAACTAGAGATTTCGAATAATTATTTCCAATTTTAACAACTTGTGATCGATCTAATAAAAAATGTAACACCCATTTACATATACTAGCAGTAAGTCCCAGCGATATTAGTTTGTCATATAATCTAAAGGGTGAAATTGTATTGAAAGCTGAGCTGTAATCGATGAATAAAAGTCTGGAATAGTTAGGTATTTTCTGGTCAAGGAAGCTCGTTATCATGATGATGTGTGTCATGAGTAAAGTGAATGAACAAAATCATGCCTATATGTTCGACCCTTTGACTGGCAGTTCGTTGCCCATTCCATTCCTACCCATCTGTAATATCCTCATTTTTCTTTATTGGAGACATGTCATGTCACCTACATGGCCTCACTTCGCAATGTTAAGTATTAAAATCAATGAACTCTGTGACATTTAATACGTTAGGTACGATAAACACGTAGTCTACTTATTTGTGAATCAATCCGAATGTAGTAACCTGGAACTGTTTCTACCGATTAGGCAGCAACTGATTACTAAAGATACACATGTAATTCATAATCCTAATAGTATTGCAGTCACCGAAAAATCGACATAAGGCTCTTTCCGAAAAGTGCCAAGTGACCTGACCTTGCATATAAAAAGAAATTAGTGAAACTATACATACTTTTATCAATATAATTCATTAGAACTATTGATGTCAACTGTCTGAGAAGATGTTGTTACTATTATCTTTGTAATTTCTATTTTATTTGTCATTGTGTTCAAAATGTTACTGACAGTATTAATTATCCTCTATTTTGTCGAATGATGGGCGATGGCCCTATTCTTATGAAATAAAAATAAATAAATAAAAGTTATGTTTTGATTCATCACGAGTATCTGTCCACCACTGGAGCACATGGAGCATTTCGTGACTATTTACAACGATCACTCACAAGTATGGTACTCGACAAAGCGAAACATTAAACTATACCAAGAATTAGACACAACGCAGATCAATTCAAAATAGAAGTACCACTGCCACAAGTGTCTTGAATAGTATTCCCGAAGGCATTTAGGAATACAATATGTAGAAACCATTTAAGCAGCTATACATATATCATATTCAGTTCAGTGATTAACCTATCTTGTCATATCTTTCTGCAATTCAACTCTTATCAGTCTATCAGTCATACTTTCTCGTCGTTTTTCACTTTTAATGTGTGTGGTTATTGTTCCCTTGTGTATATAGTTTAGTGATAACATTTTTTGTGATGGATGGGGATGGAGGGAGGGAGGGGTGGTGGATGGGAGGGAGATAGATGGATGGATGGATCGACCTAACACCAATGTTATCTGAAGACAAATCAGCATACTACACTAATGCCTTATTGATGCATCTTTGATGTACCACAAGTGTGATCCGAGATAAACATTTGGAACAAATATATATTGCTAATGACGTTATCAATTTAACACCAATATTGTCCAACAGTATGACGTCATTCTAACATCATTGTTGTCGTTGCTAACTATTGAAATTGAAAATGTTATGAGAACAGTTTGAACAGTTGTGTGAGAATAGTTCATTATCACTGCCCCCATTCCAACACCCTTATTAACTGTAATAAAACAGTTCCACAATATCAAAATATTTTATGCCTTGGAAAACGAACATCAAGCCTCCAGAATAGACCTTAAATCTTCCGAAATAAAGACTATGGCAAGTTTTAATTTCAACTATAATTTCCAAAACCGTCAACTTGATGGATACAAGATACTGTCTATAATCTATGGACTACTTTATGACTGATTTATGACAAATAAAACGGCTCGTTCACAGCCTATGCCTACATCAAATAAAGTAGGTGATAACATCCTATCTTAAAAGGAAAAATAAGTGGTAAACACCTGATATAAAAACCGTGTAAAACGGAAAACTAGAAGGGGTAGAAAAAGATATTTATTACTACATTAAGATACACTGCCTAGGAGGTGGCGAAAGAGTCATCAGTTGAGAGGATGGGGAGTACATATACGACGGAAGCTTTAGTTAGACATGCATCTGTTCCATAAACCCTCTATTGTCCCTGAGCAGTGTCGTGATCTCTAAAACTTTTACATCAAAAATAATTTTCGCTTAAGGTCAAATAGAGCTATAGCAGAGTGGACGTCATTCACAATACATATAACGCATTGAATGAACTCGATGACTATTCTTTGAAGTAGTGAGTTTTGTCTACTTCATCCGCTACATGAAGAGTGTCGTTCAGTTTGACTCTACCGAACACCGCAGGTTTTCCCCGGGTACTCCGGTTTCCTCCTGCATTAACACTGAACTTTCCACCTGTTATTGGGCAATGCCTGTTGGATGGTAAATAAATAAATAAAAATAAAAGAGTACATACTGAACTCACCACGTCATTATAAAATGTCGTACCACAATTACCAAACAAACAAACAATAGGCTTGACGAATAATACGTCATAGTATTTGTTCTCTCGGGGAACTTAATCGCTGCCTCGGCATTATTTGGGCAAGGATTGACAAAATGCGAAGCGCCCAACTCTGTTTACTTCCTATAATGCCTCACTTTATTCTCCAGCAGGTCACTTCTGAACCAGGTTTGTCAATTGTCATAGCTCTACTTTAGAGATGCCTCGTGATGCAAGGCTGGTAGATGAAGCTTTCTGTGTTTCCTGGGAAGTAGGAATGAAGCTTGTAGTCCCCTCTAAGCTGTAGCTTAGATTAGCATGGTGGGGGGGGGGGACTAGTGGAGGGGTAAACAAAGGGTAAGGTTAGTAGGATTAATAAATACATCATTAACATAAACTTGGATAGTGTTTGATTTATATACATGTTACTATTCGTGGAACTTTGGACTATGGACTGTTGAACATTTGATTTTTTTTTTACCTTTGATCGGCTCATAGGCTTTTAGCCTTCAAAGCTGTACATAATATGATATGATATGATGATATGATAATATAGCGGAGAGAAAAATGTGAGTTCAGAAGGCGACTTAAAAGAATTTGAGGATGAGAATGGGGTTGAAATGAAAATTAAGAAATCAGTGTTCTTAAAAGTTTATTTATTTGAGCAGACATATGACGTGTCACTCTAATATGGATTTAAATTCACGTGATATTTTCCACAAAACTAACGAAACCATGAAAAGATCATTTTATAGGGGCTTTCTGACTTTCATTTCGACGAAGTCATTCGTAATGCCAAACGTACAAATGAACATTGTGCTGTCTTACATGTGATGAAAATAACTGTAATTACATGTACAATCCTGAATACATGACATTCACAAGCCATTAACGGTCCAAGTGCAACAAACCCGCGGGCTTGCCTGACGAAAACGGGTGTCATAAAAGTTGTTTGAATCTCTAAAGCTGTTTGTAGTGTTACTTATAATAGCCTAATAAATGATAACAACTGATATAAGACGGAGATAAGGTTTGCCTCAATTGACCCACTCCTTAGAAATGATCTTATGCTGTGAACTACACTGTTTACTTGTGTTATGTAAGAGCCCATCATCACATGTGTAAATATTGGTACTCTTTGATAACAAGTGGACTTGCTTCTTTAATGGCTTGTCCCAGTAATGAAAACATTTTTTCCTTTGGTTGATTCAACGCGCCCTTTCAATTTCATTCACGGTTGACTACATTGAATGTGTGGCAGGGAAAAACGCTCAGCCGAAAGGCGTTCATTAATTACAACAAAGGCTATAGCCTTTTCATGCAAACCTAACATTGAAAGAACAGAGAAGTAAAGAGCCATTTTCCGTTATCATTAAGGTGACCACCACTCGCTGTTGCTAATCAGTACGCGGTTATAGTATTGCAGCTCCGGATCGGAGCGAGGCGACGACTTTAGTTTTAGATAAAACGTAGCAAAAAAGGCACGAACGACTGTCAACAGTCTAATACATACATACATACATACATACATACATACATACATACATACATACATACATACATACATACACACACACACACACACACACACTCACACACTCACTCACTCACTCACTCACTCAGCCAATACCCACTAAACCATCGAAACATAATTTTAAGAGTGGTTGCGTCACTTGAAATGGAAGAACATTTAAATATTTCAACAAAACTTGAAATGACACGAACTTATCAACCGTCCAAATTAATCGCGTATGACTATTTAAAACTATCATCTCTCTCTCTCTCTCTCTCTCTCTCTCTCTCTCTCTCTCTCTCTCTCTCTCTCTCTCTCTCTCTCTCTCTCTCTCTCTCTCTCTCTCTCTCTCTCTCTCTCTCTTAATGATATCAATGTTGCCATTGGAAGCTTGAAGGACACGAATTGAGTTCACATAAAGAAACGGTTGAGACCGTTTTTCCTACAATTAGATTCACAAAGCTCAATATCACTATGTGCATGTTCATGGTATAGTAGATGGTGTATAGCTACCGCTGTAAGTCTCAATAAGTTTTGCATTACGAATTTATGAGGAGAATGCACATTGATTGAAAGCTATCTGCAAAAATATGGTTATAACTGAACAGATTACTTTCTTTTTCAAGGTTGTTAAATTTCCCGCAGAAAAAAAGTATTTCATATAGACGATGTTCAATAAGGAAAACTAAAACTTTAAATTGTAATATTGGGGTCATTTCTTTAAATATGACCGCCCATCATTAAATTTATTTATAAGTAGCCCTGTTGAGATAAAATCAGTTACATCATTATAAATCGTTAAGCGAAAGTCTATAGTAGTAGTAGTAGTAGTAGTAGTAGTAGTAGTAGTAGTAGTAGTAGCAGCAGCAGCAGTAGTAGTAGTAGTAGTAGTAGTAGTAGTAGTAGTAGTAGTAGTAGTAGTAGTAGTAGCAGCAGCAGCAGCAGCAGCAGCAGCAGCAGTAGTAGTAGTAGTAGTAGTAGTAGTAGTAGTAGTAGTAGTAGTAGTAGTAGTAGTAGTAGCAGCAGCAGCAGCAGCAGTAGTAGTAGTAGTAGTAGTAGTAGTAGTAGTATTGTGTGATTAATGTCACAATTCTCAAATATAAATAGTAAAAATCTACAATTCCCCTTTCCAATCTGATATTGTATGCAAAACCATATTCTTGAAAGGGTTAATATTAAGGTTGCAAGGTTTTATGAATGATAGCCTCAGAGCACTATTAATATGTCTATCTCCTTTTTTATTTACATGTCATGGATTACAAGCAGACTTTAACATTGTTACCATGGTGACAATTAGGATTACGAACACTTTTATTTTTTATTGGATAACCAACGGGAGCTACTCCCATTTATAGGCTCCTTTGGTTCAGGGTTAGGAAAATGGAGTACCCTGGGAAAACTTGCGTTGCTTTAATTATACATATATGGATATACTGAGAGTGATCCGACAATGCTAGTCAATCCCAGCAACCGCATTATCTTGACGTTTTGTAAAGAAAAAAGTAATGAATAATAAATGCATAGGCGATTATAAAACTTTCCAATTTCATTTCTTTCCAGTTCCACAACTGGGTGAAAGAGCATTAAACCATAAAAAAGTCATTGATTTTCATCCGGGCAAATTCTTGACGTCACAATTCCTAATACCCTTTCCATGTCCAAAGGAGCAAATTGATATATGCAAGGTTAGTTTGAGCTCTCAAAAACACAATGTGGCTGCTGCATGTCGTGCACCGAATATTAAACTAAAGTCTTAAAAGTCATCTAACTAATTGTCATTTTACCTTACGGAAGGTTTTATATTGGGGATGAAAAGTATATACGTCAACAAACCGACACATTCGAGCTCAAACCCCTTGCAAGTTTCATGACATGAACAACATGTCGTGTTCTCAGGTTACCAAAGAGACAACAGCGCAACTGAAAAGTATCGCCCAACATGTCGGTTTTGGTATATGGCGATTTTATAGCAATCTGACACTACACATATGGTTGTGACAAAAGTTTAAATTAATTACAGTAATTCCATGACTCTTACAATAATCGTTTAAACCTGCCAAGTAACGTATTCGATTCCAAATAAAAGTTTAAATAGATGCCGTTTGTTTCTTTCTCGACCATTCCAGCCTCTTCACCACGATGAGAGATCGATCACTTTACGACGGTAGACACAAATATAAAGAACTTTGGTTCAAACGGGTCTTTTCAAACAGCTCAGATTTACCACAATATGTGATCGGAAATCCTACCAGATCCTAACACTAAAATATTTCCTGTTATACAATATAAAATCTAGTATGCATCAATAATTTGTGTAACTTTAGTGAAACCTTAACAAACATTGCTTTCTACTAGGAAGTCATTTAGTTATCATTATTTAATGTCTTCTTACCCACATTGTCAGATTTCATGTCACCTTAATAATTGATTTCATTTCATGAGGACATGTAAATTGTATTTTGTTTTTAATTTGTACAAATCATGAATATTCTGATTCAACAGAAATCAAAATGGTCGTAATATCAGTGTATATAGACAGATTTCGATTGTTGAGGCACATATATTGATACTAAGCCTTACGTATAAAGTATAGGGGTGCTGGTCTTTTCGGGACCTGACCGATTTGGCCTGGTCGATTCGGTACCACTTCTTTGTTACCCTGGACGATTCGGGACCAGTACCCTGGTCGTTTCGGGACCACTACCCTGGTCGTAAAAGTACCACTACAAACTTCATTAGAGTTTGATTTTTTTATGTTTTTTCGTTTCACACTCTGAGGTTGTTGCTAGACTTCAGTTTGTAGTAGTAGTAGTGCCGAATCGTAGCGTTGCGTTGTCAAGTACGGGGATCGTGGTACCCAATCGACCAGGGTAACGATCGTAGTTTTCGCTGCATAGATCATGTGAAAAATACAAAACTGAACACAACTAAACTGTTCTAAGTAGAAACTTGGTTGTGCTTTAGAATAATGAACGAAAAACAACCTAATCACCAACTCCCAAATTATGGTATAATTTTGCATTGTCACATAAATAGTAAAAAATACGGTCAATTTAAAAATGGACAATTATTTTTTCGCGTGTGTACTTTTTTTCTGTGTGTATTCAGCAGTGACAACTCCAAACATGACATGGCACGAAAGTGCTTTTGAAAAAAATATATGTGTTTTAATAAATCAGATTACAAACAACACAACCATTGAAGTGTCCGTTGTTTGATGTAAATTAAAGAAAGTTTTCATCACGGGTGTCATGATGTTGGTTAAAACACACAAACTGGTGCTAAAGCAGCTGTCCAAGGAAAACAAGGATAGCAACAACACTAACAGTCACGGCAAGAGTATTAACAACTGTCATAACAACAGCTTTAGTCCTATTATCTTTCTCCTAGCCTCATCTCTATCGTCATCCCATCATATCATTACTGTTGTCATATTCATCACCCCTCCCCCTCTTCTTGTCTTTCTGTTACTCCTTTGTCTCCCCTCAATTTTTCCATCGTTATCAACTCTTCATCGTGATGATGATGATAATCATCATCATCGTCGTTGTCGTCGTCGTCATCATCATCATCGTCATCATCATCACCATCATCATCATCACCATCATCATCATCATCATCATCATCATCATCATCATCATCACCAGTCGCATTGGGGAGAGAGAGAGCGAAAATGGCATTAACAAATTTATAGTAATTTTAAAATAAATTAATATGACTGAAAGAAGAAACATTTTCTGATAATTAAATAACTATGAAAGCCAATAAGGGACATTTTGTAAAATAAAAAATAAAACATAATCTCTTGAGCACGACATAATATCTTGTGCGCACAACTTACTATCTTGTGAGCACGACATAGTATTTTGTGAGCACGACATACTATCTTGTGAGCACCAGATGCTATCCTGTGAGCACCAGATGCTATCTCGTGCGCACGACATAATTTTTGGAACACTTTAACACATCCTAAGGAGTCCTAATTTCTGAATGGACAATACCTTGCATTCAATGGCCACATAGTTAATCAATTCAAGTGAATGACTACTCAATCATCGAATGTCCAACTGCTCACTCTATTGCCATTTGTCATTTCGCTAACATCTTAGCTTGTGACTGAAAACAGTAATACAATAGTGATACTGTGAACCCTGAGATTATTCGCGCATTTTGAATTTCGCGCAATTTCGTGCTTGATCGTGAACACGAAATTAAAAAAACTGCATGGATGTATTTTATTTTGAGACGTAAGTCAGCCTTATGACATCATTTTCATACGATGTTATTACTGTTACTATGAATATTGTTAGTATCTCACGTAAATTCATCTCAGTGAAAACTTGTCGCCAACAGTTTCGTCAAATCAATCGTTTTGTAGCCAACTCGAGTTTCTATTCTATTCACATTTGTCGACTTGGCGAATGGGTAGCTGTAGCCCTGTTTTGAACTGCATTCCAGAAAGACACAAAACAGAGCCACTGACATGATTTGATTATCGTTTCCCCAAACGTGTGACTGTAGCACATTGACGCCTGTTTGTTGACGGCTCCTGCTTTGCGAGTGAGCTTTGACTGCTTCCAAACTTTCGTATTTTTTGATCTGGTAACTTGTTTACTTAATTGTACTATAATTAGCACCAACAATACATTTGTCACAAATCACCACTGTTACAGTGTGTTAAATTCGCAGTTGTAACAATAGAGGACTGCAATTGACGGATGCCCACAAAGCCATACTGCCCATCAATCAGTGTCAAATTCCATTTGTTCGCAACTCATTATTAATGTTCATAAAAAACACTGACTGCCTCGCACTAAAATTAAACTGCGCATAACCACCTTGATCTCCCTGAGCGTTAATTTCCCGGTTCATAGTATTATAAGCTAGCCTAGCAAATGCAAAGTTCGTATTAGAATACTTTTTATGACTAGCCCACATTAAGACCCTGTATGTATGAATACTGATGTGCTTGAACACATGTGGTGTCTGGTTAACGTTGTATTGTTTAGTGCTTATCGTTTACATTTGCAAAGGAGGTGCGAAATTGTCTTTTTTTGTATTTATAGTAATTTATTGTGTATCTTTCTTAAATGTACAAATCATAATACTAGTATACTAGTATTTTTTCTGTGTGAATACAACATCAATTATTGCACAAATAATAATATAGGAGACCACTTTTCCAAATGCACTGTCATTTTGTTTTTCTGTTTTGCAATAAAGTTCTCTATCTGATATATCCGTCTTATAAAAGACGCCAATCCTGCAAAACTTGGTTTAGTTCCGTTCATTTTGCAGTAGTAAGTATGTTTTCTTACCAGCAAACTAATAAAGTTAACTAACAGAGGTTCATCTGGATCTGATATAATCAAACAGAGTTTGCTTGGTGGTGACCTCAACTCTAGTGAGTCTCCCCAATACAGTAACAAATTCCTCCACAGGGACACTGAAAATTGGCATGCATAGAATAAATGTGCATAGCTTTCGACTTCGTTCATGCAGAATGTACACAGAGGGGTTGGAAATTTCTGGGGATTTAGTTTGTGGAGTTTCTCATTAGTATATAGAATGTTATGTAGTAATTTAAATTGAAACTCTCTTGTTTTGCTGTCGATGGTCATCTTCAGCATTAATTTATACATTTTTCCCATTCTAGTGTACCTGAGTTTAGAACTCCTTGCAACTTTTCTTGGCTCACCGGTGTGGTAAAGATCCTGTTGTTAAGTTCATTCTTTATAATATGTCTTGAGAGGCCCTGGTGTTCCGTTTATCAGAATGTAAATTTCGTCTATTCCATTTTCTTTTTGCTTCATGTCACCCGGAATGGCCGATATCAAACCCATCCACTTTAGTTTGTGTAACAAGGAGAATTGTGCCCCTTCAATTATTGGCCATGGTTTTGCTGATGCCCCGTGATGCAAGGCTGGTAGATGAAGCTTTCTGTGTTTCCTGGGAAGTAGGAATGAAGCTTGTATTCCCCTCTAAGCTGTAGCTTATTAGATTAGCATGGGGGGGACTAGTGGAGGGGTAAACAAAGGGTAAGGTTAGTAGGATTAATAAATACATCATTAACATAAACTTGGATAGTGTTTGATTTATATACATGTTACTATTCGTGGAACTTTGGACTATGGACTGTTGAACATTTGAATTTTTTTTTTACCTTTGATCGGCTCATAGGCTTTTAGCCTTCAAAGCTGTACATAATATGATATGATATGATGATATGATAATATAGCGGAGAGAAAAATGTGAGTTCAGAAGGCGACTTAAAAGAATTTGAGGATGAGAATGGGGTTGAAATGAAAATTAAGAAAACAGTGTTCTTAAAAGTTTATTTATTTGAGCAGACATATGACGTGTCACTCTAATATGGATTTAAATTCACGTGATATTTTCCACAAAACTAACGAAACCATGAAAAGATCATTTTATAGGGGCTTTCTGACTTTCATTTCGACGAAGTCATTCGTAATGCCAAACGTACAAATGAACATTGTGCTGTCTTACATGTGATGAAAATAACTGTAATTACATGTACAATCCTGAATAAAACATTTTTTCCTTTGGTTGATTCAACGCGCCCTTTCAATTTCATTCACGGTTGACTACATTGAATGTGTGGCAGGGAAAAACGCTCAGCCGAAAGGCGTTCATTAATTACAACAAAGGCTATAGCCTTTTCATGCAAACCTAACATTGAAAGAACAGAGAAGTAAAGAGCCATT
Organism: Glandiceps talaboti; assembly: GCF_964340395.1. Lineage (NCBI taxonomy): Eukaryota > Metazoa > Hemichordata > Enteropneusta > Spengelidae > Glandiceps > Glandiceps talaboti. Next base: position 8,939,166 of record NC_135570.1, read on the forward strand.
TTCCGTTATTATTAAGGTGACCACCACTCGCTGTTGCTAATCAGTACGCGGTTATAGTATTGCAGCTCCGGATCGGAGCGAGGCGACGACTTTAGTTTTAGATAAAACGTAGGAAAAAAAGTCACGAACGACTGTCAACAGTCTAATACATACATACATACATACATACATACATACATGCATACATACATACATACATACATACATACATACATACATCATGCATGCATCCATCCATCCATCCATCCATACATACATACATACACACACACACACACACACACACTCACTCACTCACTCACTCACTCACTCACTCATTCATTCACTCAGCCAATACCCACTAAACCATCGAAACATGATTTTAAGAGTGGTTGCCTCACTTGAAATGGAAGAACATTTAAATATTTCAACAAAACTTGAAATGACACGAACATATCAACCGTCCAAATTAATCGCGTATGACTATTTAAAACTATCATCTCTCTCTCTCTCTCTCTCTCTCTCTCTCTCTCTCTCTCTCTCTCTCTCTCTCTCTCTCTCTCTCTCTCTCTCTCTCTCTCTCTCTCTCTCTCTCTCTCTCTCTCTTAATGATATCAATGTTGCCATTGGAAGCTTGAAGGAGACGAATTGAGTTCACATAAAGAAACGATTGAGACCGTTTTTCCTACAATTAGATTCACAAAGCTCAATATCACTATGTGCATGTTCATGGTATAGTAGATGGTGTATAGCTACCGCTGTAAATCTCAATAAGTTTTGCATTACTAATTTATGAGGAGAATGCACATTGATTGAAAGCTATCAACTAAAATATGGTTATAACTGAACAGATTACTTTCTTTTTCAAGGTTGTTAAATTTCCCGCAGAAAAAAATAATTCATATAAACGATGTTCAATAAGGAAAACTAAAACTTTAAATTGTAATATTGGGGTCATTTCTTTTAAATATGACCGCCCAGCATTAAATTCATTTATAAGTAGCCCTATTGAGATAAAATCAGTTACATCATTATAAATCGTTAAGCGAAAGTCTGTAGTAGTAGTAGTAGTAGTAGTAGTAGTAGTAGTAGTAGTAGTAGTAGTAGTAGTAGTAGTAGTAGTAGTAGTAATAGATTAATGTCACAATTCTCAAATATAAATAGTAAAAATCTACAATTCCCCTTTCCAATCTGATATTGTATGCAAAACCATATTCTTGAAAGGGTTAATATTAAGGTTACAAGGTTTTATGAATGATAGCCTCAGAGCACTATCAATATGTCTATCTCCTTTTTTATTTACATGTCATGGATTGCAAGCAGACTTTAACATTGTTACCATGGTGACAATTAGGATTACGAACACTTTTATTTTTTATTGGATAACCAACGGGAGCTACTCCCATTTATAGGCTCCTTTGGTTCAGGGTTAGTGCAGGAGGAAAATGGAGTACCCTGGGAAAACCTGCGCTGCTTTAATTATACATATATGGATATACTGAGAGTGATCCGACAATGCTAGTCAATCCCAGCAACCGCATTATCTTGACGTTTTGTAAAGAAAAAACTAATGAATAATAAATGCCCAAGTGATTATTAAACTTTCCAATTTTATTTCTTTCCAGTTCCACAACTGGGTGAAAGAGCATTAAACCATAAAAAAGTCATTGATTTTCATCCGGGCAAATTCTTGACGTCACAATTCCTAATACTCTTTCCATGTCCAAAGGAGCAAATTGATATATGCAAGGTTAGTTTGAGCTCTCAAAAACACAATGTGGCTGCTGCATGTCGTGCACCGAGTATTAAACTAAAGTCTTAAAAATCATCTAACTAATTGTCATTTTACCTTACGGAAGGTTTTATATTGGGGATGAAAAGTATATATATATATATATATATATATATATATATATATATATATATATATATATATATATATATATATATATATATATATATATATATATATATATATATATATATATATATATATATATATATATATATAGAAAAAAGAAATGCATAAGGAACTAATACACCAGTCCGTATATATAGCTGTTAAATCCGACGTTCGAATAAATATTCTTTTTCAAAGGAGAAATTGGCGAGACAGAGAAATGCCAGGTGAAAACCCGAACATTTCTAAATATAATGGAACAAAACCGCGCGTGATATAAATAAACGGTTATACGTGGGATAAATTCTTAAATTCGCACGCACCTAATAGAACCCAATAGAATATATATATATATATATATATATATATATATATATATATATATATATATATATATATATATATATATATATATATATATATATATACATATGTGTGTGTGTGTGTGTTTAACAACATTGTGAAAAAGACTAACAATTTAGAGCCCTTTTGATATTTTTTGGGTGAAAGTTACTATCTTATTGTATAACTTGTTCGCATCAGCATTACAAATCGTCTATATCGGCGTGCTTTGTGCCAACTATTGAGTTACACGGACTCTTTGATGTAACAGTACTGATACAGATAATGTTAACTCTCAATGAACACAAAATATTGTTGATAATTTCCGTCCACTTATCAACTATTATGATTATTTTATGCCAGGTTGCTAATATTTACTACATTTCATCGTCCAGCTCAACAAAAAACGGATTTACAGTAATTGCATCTTTTACAACAAAAGTCTTATAACTTTGCTACATTTTATCATCTGGTGCGACAGAAATTCTTATCAAAGTTGCTAAATTTTATTGTCTGGCTCAACAAAAATCTTACTTCCTTTACTACATTTTAACGTCTGGCGCAACCTATTAACATTGCTCCATTTTATCATCTGTTGCAACCAAAATCCTACTAATATTGTTTCATATTATTTGTGGACGTGGACGTAGAAATCAAACATTGTAAACAATAACAAAGGACAGATTGACTTCAGACTGATGTTGGTTTTTTCCTACACTTTAAAATCTACCTATGTACTACAACAAAGACTTGTACAAAGTGAACTAGTATACTTACATTGTGTATGTTGCCATTTGTTTGTACCCTAGTAGTCGAAACCAATAACACCGTTCCAACTGTTTCAACCGCGTTGCGTTATATGGTTAATTCATTTGCCAAATCAATGAAAATCATGGAGAAGAGTCAATGTTAAAATTTGTTAAGTCGTGCTCGTAAAAAAACAATACCGGCAAAGGCACATCGTTGGCCGCTACGTCAACAAACCGACACATTCGAGCTCAAACCCCTTGAAAGTTTCATGACATGAACAACATGTCGTGCTCTCGGGTTACCAAAGAGACAACAGCTTAACTGAAAAGTATCGCCGAACATGCCGGTTTTGGTATATAGTGATTTTATAGCAATCTGACACTACACAGATGGTTGTGACAAAAGTTTAAATTAATTACAGTAATTCCGTGACTCTTACAATAATCGTTCAAACCTGCCAAGTAACGTATTCGATTCCAAATAAAAGTTTAAATAGATGCCTTTTGTTTCTTTCTCGACCATTCCAGCCTCTTCACCACGATGAGAGATCGATCACTTTACGACGGTAGACACATATACACAGAACTTTGGTTCAAACGGGTCTTTGGAAACAGTTCAGATTTACCACAGTATTTGATCGGAAATCCTACTAGAAACACTAAAATATTTCCTGTTATAAAATATAAAATCTAGTATGCATCAATAATTTGTGTAACTTTAGTGAAACCTTCACAAACATTGCTTTCTACTAGGAAGTCATTTAGTTATTATTTAATGTCTTCTTACCCACGTTGTCAGATTTCATGTCACCTTTATAATTGATTTCATTTCATGAGGACATGTAAATTGTATTTTGTTTTTAATTTGTACAAATCATGAATATTCTGATTCAACAGAAATCAAAATGGTCGTAGTATCAGTGTCTATAGACAGATTTCGATTGTTGAGGCACATAAATTATATTGATACTAAGCCTTACGTATAAAGTATAGGGGTGCTGGTCTTTTCTGGACCTGACCGATTTGGCCTGGTCGATTCGGTACCACTTCTTTGTTACTCTGGACGATTCGGGACCAGTACCAGGTCGTTTCGGGACCACTACCCTGGTCGTAAAAGTACCACTACAAACTTCATTAGAGTTTGATTTTTCTTATGTTTTTTCGTTTCACACTCTGAGGTTGTTGCTAGACTTCAGTTTGTAGCAGTAGTAGTGCCGAATCGTAGCGTTGCGTTGTCAAGTACGGGGATCGTGGTACCGAATCGACCAGGGTAACGATCGTAGTTTTCGCTGCGTAGATCATATGAAAAATACAAAACTGAACACAACTAAAATGTTCTAAGTAGAAACTTGATTGTGCTTTAGAATAATGAACGAAAAACAACCTAACCACCAACTCCCAAATTATGGTATAATTTAGCATTGTCACATAAATAGTATTGATTTATTAAAACACATATATTTTTTTCAAAAGCACTTTCGTGCCATGTCATGTTTGGAGTTGTCACTGCTGAATACACACAGAAAAAAAGTACACACGCGAAAAAATAATTGTCGATTTTTAAATTGACCGTATTTTTTACTATTTATGTGACAATCGACAATTATTTTTTCGCGTGTGTACTTTTTTTCTGTGTGTATTCAGCAGTGACAACTCCAAACATGACATGGCACGAAAGTGCTTTTGAAAAAAATATATGTGTTTTAATAAATCAATACTATTTATGTGACAATGCTAAATTATACCATAATTTGGGAGTTGGTGGTTAGGTTGTTTTTCGTTCATTATTCTAAAGCACAATCAAGTTTCTACTTAGAACATTTTAGTTGTGTTCAGTTTTGTATTTTTCATATGATCTACGCAGCGAAAACTACGATCGTTACCCTGGTCGATTCGGTACCACGATCCCCGTACTTGACAACGCAACGCTACGATTCGGCACTACTACTGCTACAAACTGAAGTCTAGCAACAACCTCAGAGTGTGAAACGAAAAAACATAAGAAAAATCAAACTCTAATGAAGTTTGTAGTGGTACTTTTACGACCAGGGTAGTGGTCCCGAAACGACCTGGTACTGGTCCCGAATCGTCCAGAGTAACAAAGAAGTGGTACCGAATCGACCAGGCCAAATCGGTCAGGTCCAGAAAAGACCAGCACCCCTATACTTTATACGTAAGGCTTAGTATCAATATAATTTATGTGCCTCAACAATCGAAATCTGTCTATAGACACTGATACTACGACCATTTTGATTTCTGTTGAATCAGAATATTCATGATTTGTACAAATTAAAAACAAAATACAATTTACATGTCCTCATGAAATGAAATCAATTATAAAGGTGACATGAAATCTGACAACGTGGGTAAGAAGACATTAAATAATAACTAAATGACTTCCTAGTAGAAAGCAATGTTTGTGAAGGTTTCACTAAAGTTACACAAATTATTGATGCATACTAGATTTTATATTTTATAACAGGAAATATTTTAGTGTTTCTAGTAGGATTTCCGATCAAATACTGTGGTAAATCTGAACTGTTTCCAAAGTTCTGTGTATATGTGTCTACCGTCTTCAACAGATGTAGATGTCGTATCACCATGCCTTTAGTATAGTTATTTTTCATTAACATTTTGAGAACGTTTTCCGTTCTACTGCCGTGTATGTCTACAGTACAGCGACCTGCTTTGTTGACATAAAAGAAATGGTTATGAGACAGTGCACGTGCCGTGTGTTATTAGCCTCCAAGCAGACTGTAATTCAATATGGTTTTAAGGTAAATGCATCCGTTTTTCCTTCCATAGATATCGATCTCAAGAGGATAATGGCTGTGCCAAAAAAGAAAAGCACGACAACAATATCCACATGTGTATATGTTGAGGTGTGTGTGTGTGCATGCATGCGTGTGTGTGTGTGTGTGTGTGTGTGTGTGTGTGTGTGTGTGTTTTGATTTTATCGTATTTATGTATGTATGTATGTATGTATGTATGTATGTATCATGTATGTATGTATGTATGTATGTATGTGTAACTATCCCGTATCTATGCATTTTATTACCAACGATCACAGTGTATCAGATATGTCTATTTCATGAATTTGTAAGGTTTCTGGTGATGAGAAAGTATTGAGTCACTTTCACGGTAGTCATGCTCGCAGACGGTGTACTCGTTTCGCTCAAGGGACGACTTACTCCGTATGCAAGCAGGACTACCACGGCAGAGTACCATCTAATTTGGATGAAGAATCATTGAAGTTTGAGCGTATCATATACCACTTTTTAAAATTTGGATGCTTTGAAGAAGTCACCTCCGACTAACGTATCTTTTGATGTGTTCTGTTTTAGAGTAAATTGTAGCATAAAACGTCAAATGCTAAGCTCTTATGACCAGGATTCAGTGTGTCTCAAACAAGGATTGTGTGTGTGTGTCAAACACCCAAATACTAAGGTTTTATGACAAAAAGTGTAATGCACCAGGACAAGATTAGTAATGTATCTATACATTGCAGTACTTCGTCCGTCAATTTACTATCACATGGAGATATGAAACCTTGATGTAATTCTCTTGTGTTAGAAAAAGGGCACATTTCGTTCGATGATACTGATAACCAGTATTGTATACCAAGATCCTGCAGGAGTACATTGAACGAGAAGTCAGTGATTATATTACATGTGTTTTGTACGCTGTCTCCTTTCCTATAATCGATGTCTCTTTCGTTTGATTAAGCATCCCAAATATCATCGCTTCTTTTGCTTGGGGACTTATCTTTTCAGACTTCAGTGACACTAGAGTGGACTGAACAACAACAATCAGCAGTTACAAGCTCAACCTTACGTAGGAGGTAATCAATCATCCTACTTGGTTAAAGTAATGTCTATTCATTTATGTAATCCCAAATGATATAGCAAGGGAAATCAATATTGTTTTTGTTTCTGCTCTCGGATCTATTTGGCTTTAAAAGAATCATTCTACTGACAAAAGTACACCAAACATAAATCTGACATTGAGACATCAGTACTATCCATGACTATTAGATATGTGTATCGTTCTGTTTTAGTATACAGGTATATACGTTAGGTTCTTCACCTACATAGATCTCACCTACACCTTGTGTGAAAGAATATTGATAAGAAAGATGAAGGATTATACTGGTTGATAAGGACTGTACTAGTTGTTACTTTTGTACTCCTACCATCCTAGAACAAACGCCCACCATTCAAAATCTAGACTTGATCATTACAATTAAGAATGATTCGTCTAAAAAGGACCAAAATAGTGAATATATCCGTTTGAACGAAGTGAGCTAAACAACTATTAAAGCCAGACAGGTTTTCTTTTCTTTTCTACCCTTCACTACTTTTGATCTATCCCTAGCTAACTGTAGATTAGTCAGAGCATTCAAATGTCGTATTATAGATGATAATTATGCAAGCCAAATTGACATAATTATCTCAATTTAGTGCATCATGCACCCCAATCTGGATATTTATCCAAAAGTGGCTGTTACTCCCGACTCCTCTCATCGTGTTCAGAATACACGAGCTAGCAAGCTGGGTCGTGCAAGCATTAGTGTTATCGTGTCATAGCCATGCATGAATGAGTAGCCTTGTTCATGTACAGGTCACTTTAGTATCATAGCATTTAGTTGTTCGACACACATAAACCCATCAACAGAAATGGATACCATTTCATATTAGTCTAATAGTCGGTATCGGATCAAAGGTTTCTTGGAAGATTAAAGATAGACTTAACAGCAGACATGTTGTTATACTTTATTCGTGCATCTCTGTGTCTTCTTGTCTAAGCTCATCGTGGAAGCCTTTAAAGTGTTTTTAATGCTTTAATGCTTTCTTGAATTGCTGTTGTGTCATCAATAGATGCCTATGGAGTCCTTCTTAGGCAAACATTTATGTTGTGGAGGGTGGATAGATAATTGAAACTCGCAATATCAGCTGCAATATCCATTACATCGGGAAAACTACACACATAAAACGACACACCTCAAACGCCTAAATGGTCATCGCTCCAACATCAAAACGGACAGACCTGCACGATAATGATACTTCATTTCAGGACGAGAGCCACCGGGAAAATATCTACAGGACAACGCATAAAGTGATTGCTTCAGTGTTCTACGTATACCTCAAACGGGACGCAGATATCGATATGATAACACAACTTCAGTGAATTCACTTGTCTTTTAATAGCTTCCATATGCACTTCCATACATACATACCTATACACGCATCTTATATATAGTCCTGAAAATGTGCGTCCATCAACAGGACATTTCGAAGAGTTACCATTTTCAGACTGTTGCATTGCGGTAACTTGGCGTTAAGTTGTACCAATGGTCGCGTACGTAGTAATGCCTTCCAATCGTTTACTTTATATAGCGCCCTCATCTATGAAAACTATGCCAGGATTAATATTTCTATCATGCTAACTAAAATATGGAGTACACATGATGGCTTCCGTAGGTAGCTGACGATAATCCACTTAGCGGCATGCGAGAACTAAGTAGCGAACAATTTCAAAACCAACGTAAGCGTATTCCTCAATGATTGCGAAGTTAGGTTAAATGCATACGACTATCTTTGATAATAAGTTGATTGCTAGAAGGAACAAAATGTAACTAGATTAGTGGAACGACTCTGAGTCCAAGTATTGGAAGTAATAGATTGTT